>NW_027283882.1:5000-7500 GCF_046629955.1 Centroberyx affinis
TGTCCAAACTGTTCTCTGATCCCTGGATCAGACCTGCTCCATGTGGTTTCTACAGAGGTTTGAATGGGACAAGAGTCTGCAGCTTCACTTCCCGTTCTTCTTCATGTGAGTGAATGAGTCGCAGGGAGCCGGGAGCCTCTGACCTCACAGGTCTGCTGCCTGTCAGGCTCTGACTTCTTCTACAGTTCAGTGAGATCTGAAGCTTCTGTCTTCATGATCAGCTGCTGCTCCGCTCTGTGAGAGAGACCCGTTACCATAACAACCCGTTCACCTGACAGCTTGTGGGGTCAACAGATGGTAACCATAGCAACACCATGATGCGTGTCAGGCCCAGGCTCGGGGTGATGACATCATCAAACAGGACAGGAAATTAAGCTTTTCATGGTGTTAGAATAGAATTGCCAGTATGAGTAACCAGTATTAACTGGTATCTACTGGTAACTAACCAGTATTAACTGATGTCTACTGGTAACTAACCAGTATTAACTGGTATCTACTGGTAACTAACCAGTATTAACTGATGTCTACTGGTAACTAACCAGTATTAACTGGTATCTACTGGTCTGTTCTGTCCATCTTTCCAGTTCCAGGAAATCCTCAGGAGTCGAGGATCTCTTTTATCTCTGAACAATGATATTGTTAACGGAGCCTGTGTTTCCATGGTAACCGGTCGCTGTGTTTCAGGTGAATCACAATGACGACAGAGCCAGGTGAGCCGCAGGAGGCCCAGCCCACGGAGGCGGAGTCTTTCCCCGAGGCCGCCGCCCACTCCACACCCAAACAGGTAACTATAGCTGTCATTTAAACCAGCGTTGTCACGGTAACAGCTAAGAAGCATAAATATTCCTGACTCAAAGGTTCAGAGGAGAAGGAAAAGAAATGAAATATTGTGTTAATAGATTATTAAAGAAAGAAAGAGCAGAAATGAAAAGAAAAAGAAGAGAGTGTAAAACTGCTTATTGATTCACACTAAGAGCTGTGAATCAGATCTTTGATTAATGGATTATTAATCAGGAAATGAGCTCAAACTGTTAAAAACATATGAATGAAGCTGCAGCGTAATATGACATCACTTCCTGTTCTCTCAGGGCGGGGAGGGCGGGCCTTCGCAGAGCCAAGCTCAAAGCTCATTGGCCGAGGACACGGCCAGCCAGCTGTCGTCGTCCAGTCGGATCGCTCGCTCTCCGGCCAGAAACCCGCTGAGCTTTAGGACCATGCAGTGCAAAGTCACTCTGCTGGACGGAGCGCTGTACAGCTGCACCATGGAGGTCCACACACACACACACACACACACACACACACACACACACACACACACACACACACACACACACACACACACTCCTCTGCTCTGATCACTTTGGTTTATTGATGATTAAACAGCAGCGTTTTAAAAGTATCAGTAAATTGTATCAAGATACATTTGGATGAATTCTAATGGTTCAAGTATTGTTGTTGTTAGTATTACTATTAGTATTAGTATTGTAGTATTATTGTTAGTATGGTTACTATTATACTGATATGATATAACATTTGTGTGTGTGTGTGTGTGTGTATGTGTGTGTGTGTGTGTGTGTGTGTGTGTGTGTGTGTGTGTGTGTGTGTGTGTGTGTGTGTCTGTGTGTGTGTGTGTGTGTGTGTGTGTGTGTGTGTGTGTGTGTGTGTGTGTGTGTGTAGAAGCGTGCTCGTGGGCTGCAGCTGTTTGACAGAGTGTGTGAAAGCATCAACCTGCTGGAGAGAGACTACTTCGGTCTGACTTTCAGAGACGCAGACAGCCAGAAGGTACCTGTCTGTCTGTCTGTCTGCCTGTCTGCCTGTCTGTCTGCCTGTCTGTCTGTCTGTCTGTCTGCCTGTCTGTCTGTCTGTCTGTCTGTCTGTCTGTCTGTCTCTCTCTCTACCTCTCTCTCTCTCTCTCTCTGACCTGTCTCTCTCTCTACCTCTCTCTCTCTCTCTGACCTGTCTCTCTCTCTGACCTGTCTCTCTCTCTGACCTGTCTCTTTCTCTCTGACCTGTCTCTCTCTCTACCTCTCTCTCTCTCTCTCTCTGACCTGTCTCTCTGTCCACCTGTCTCTCTCTCTCTGACCTGTCTCTCTCTCTCTCTCTCTCTCTCTCTGACCTGTCTCTCTCTCTACCTCTCTCTCTCTCTCTCTCTGACCCGTCTCTCTCTCTACCCCTCTCTCTCTCTCTCTGACCTGTCTCTCTCTCTCTGACCTGTCTCTCTCTCTCTACCTGTCTCTCTCTCTCTCTCTCTCTCTCTCTCTGACCTGTCTCTCTCTCTACCTCTCTCTCTCTGACCTGTCTCTCTGTCCACCTGTCTCTCTCTCTCTGACCTGTCTCTCTCTCTCTACCTGTCTCTCTCTCTCTCTCTCTCTCTCTCTCTCTGACCTGTCTCTCTCTCTACCTCTCTCTCTCTGACCTGTCTCTCTGTCCACCTGTCTCTCTCTCTCTGACCTGTCTCTCTCTCTACCTGTCTCTCTCTCTCTCTCTCTCTCTCTCTCTC
>NW_027283882.1:12500-17500 GCF_046629955.1 Centroberyx affinis
TGAAAAAACTTTCCATGTATGGAGTGGACCTTCACCACGCCAGGGTACACACACACACACACACACACACACACACACACACACACACACACACACACACACACAGTGTTGTGACCTCTGACCTCAGTGTGTGTTTAGAATTTCAAAATATTTCAACTTTTATCAAAAGAGCGCCGCACTTCAAACAGGTTTCCTAGCAACAGCAGGACCTGCGCCCAGCGCATCCCACAATGCATCTGGCTCCTGCTGTTGGGTGGAGACAGGGAGGGGAGGCCACGCCCCTTTCTACCTTAAAGTCAGAGCTGTGAGCACATGACCTGGACCGACCAATCACAACAGAGAGGAGGCGGGTTTAAGGGTGAAAGAGTAAAGTTGGTACTGACAGCAGCAGGACTGCAGCTGGTTGCTATGGAAACAAATAGTTACTGAAGCTCTTGTCAGAGTGCTGCTCGTTAATAACTGACCAATCACCAATCAATCACCAATACCATGACCCACTTCCTGCCTGGGATCAATCTTACACACACACACACACACAAACTGACCCATCACTGACCCATTAATATGCTGTGTGTGTGTGTGTGTGTGTGTGTGTGTGTGTGTGTGTGTGTGTGTGTGTGTGGGTAGAGGGAGTGACTGCAATGATTTTTCCCCCATCACTGTTTTGCATTGATTCACACACACACTCACACACACACCCACACACACACACACACACTCACACACTCACACACTCACACACACACACACACACCCACACACACACACACACACTCACACACTCACACACACTCACACACTCACACACACACACACACACACACACACACACACACACACACACACACACACACAGTGTCCTCGTTCCTGAGTTAACCCTCTGCTGGAGGATGAAGTGTTATTTCATTATTTTCTCGCTCTTCCAGATGTAAACAGTTTGTCAGAGATGTTAAATCTGTAGTTTCCTTATTTAGAAATCATGTGACTCTACAAGCCATTTTGATTGGCAGCCCTCAGTGACATCACTCAGACCAGGGTAAAGCCCCGCCCTCTGGCAGCCAATCAGAGCAGAGCCTCATTGACACTGATTGGCTGGAAGGT
Organism: Centroberyx affinis; assembly: GCF_046629955.1. Classification (NCBI taxonomy): domain Eukaryota; kingdom Metazoa; phylum Chordata; class Actinopteri; order Beryciformes; family Berycidae; genus Centroberyx; species Centroberyx affinis. The sequence continues at coordinate 13,602 of NW_027283882.1, forward strand.
TTTTGTGCTTTTCACTTCACAAATGTTTTTTTCATAGGAACAAATCTCCAAACCCAAATCTGTGTCCAGCCTGACATCTAAAGGTAAACATGCAAGTGACATCATCACCTGGCACCAAAGATCAGCCAATAGCAGATGGTCATTTCAGTAGCATGCTGTTTACCTTTGGATGTCAGGCTTCACACAGATTTTGGTTTAGTTTCTCTTTAAAGACGACAGGCAGTGATGGTAAACTACTGAGAGTCAACTGGACTTTTAAGATTAGCCGTCATGCAGCTTTAGCATTAGCATTAGCCATTGTTAGTGCTAGCTACAGGGAGTAGACATTACAAGAAGCATCACTAGCATTAGCTCTTGTTAACACCAAGGCTGCACCAGACACAGTTAGCAGTGCTGGGTAAGAAGACGACACTATGTGGCAGCATTAGCATTAGCATTAGCATTAGCATTAGCATTCGCATTCGCATTCGCATTCGCATTAGCATTAGCATTAGCATTAGCTAGCTTTCTGTAATGATTTGAATAAATGAAATACAACCAAAATTATTTCAGGATTTGAGGTTTGAAGAAACTTTACTTCCTGGACTGATTGAACCCAAACCTAGCATCACAAAAACACATAGCAACGTTAGCATTGCTAGCTTTGAGTAGTATGTAAATGCATGATAGAGATGTTAGCATATGCTCTAAGTAGCATGAAAATACATTATTATTATTATTATTATTATTATTATTATTATTATTATTATTAGCATGTAAATGCATGATAGTGGCGTTAGCTTTGAGTAACTTTCCCCACTTAGACCAGCTTTTCTTTTTGTTCTTTTTGTTCTGTTGTGTTCTGTCTGTCTGTCTGTCTGTCTGCCTGTCTGCCTGTCTGTCTGCCTGTCTGCCTGTCTGTCTGTCTGTCTGTCTGCTTGTCTGTCTGTCTGCCTGTCTGTCTGTCTGCCTGTCTGTCTGTCTGAATGGCCTAGATGGTAGGAAGCCGTTTTGATTGCCTGTCTTCAGCTAAGACAGAGGTAAGACTGTTTCCTGTGTGTGTGTGTGTGTGTGTGTGTGTGTGTTGGGGGGGGGGGGTGTAAGTGTGTGTGTACTGTGCCATCTACCAGCCTGAAATCAAATCAACATCAAATCAACATCAAATCAACATCAAATCAACATCAAATCAACATCAAATCAACATCAAATCAATATCTAATTCATGTGTTTGGCTGCAGTTCCTCTCATCCCCACATGAATCAGTTCAAACAGTTTAATCCTGTAGCCTGGAGTCCAGACTATGAATCAGTTCTCAGCACTCTTCCAATGTGCATGGTGGATTCATAAGGCAAGCCTATCCACTGGCAGGTATCTCAGACAGATACTGTCCAATCAGGTATCTTGGACAGATACTGTTGGCGGCACTAATCTACTGATGATGTCATTACAGAGCGCAGCAACCATAGCAACAACAACAACAACCAACATGGCAGCAGCACCGGAAAAGGAATTGGATGACAGCGAGCTAGATTTAGCGATTTTGTCAGTCCTTAAAAAACTTAATGGCATCGATGAATTAAAACAGGAACAGTCCGTGTGTTTAAAGCCTTCAGAGCTCAGGATGTTTTCAGGATGTTTTCAGGATGTTTTCAGGATGTTTTCAGGATGTTTTCAGGATGTTTTCAGGATGTTTTCAGGATGTTTTCACGGTGCTTCCCACCTGATTGGTCAGAGCTTCATTCACCTGCTCGCTCCTCTGGTGGCTACAGAAACAGGACTGACACATCCTCTGGTTATTGTCATTTGTCCGTCAGTCGCTCTTATGGAAGATCGAGTGAAAGAGGCAAAATTTGGTATTTCTGCCTTGTGACCTGGAGTGGACTCCGCAAAGGAAACACAGGAAGAAGGAGGGAGGATCCAGCAGTCCGGGGGTCTGGGTCTGGACCACAAGCGGCAACAAATGACGACAAACGATATCGTCTCCGACGGTTAAGGATCGGCTGCTTTGAATTGTCGTTGGCGAGGTTCATCTCACTCAAACATGGTTTGTACAACAATAACACACTGTTGTCTTCACTGGGAAGTGAACGCCACCATGATTGTTGTTGCTATGGGAACCTCCAGATTACCTCAATCTGCTTTGCTGCTGTGATCGGTCAGAGAGTTTGATCACTGAGAACTAACAGCAACCAATCGGTTGGGGCAAGAAATTACGTCACCGAATCAGTGGTGGATAGGCTGGGTGCAGATCCTTCAGACCCTCCAGACCCTTCAGACCCTCCAGACCCTTCAGACCCTTCAGACCCTTCAGACCCTTATGAATCACCATGCAAATTCGAAGAGTGCTGAAAATTGCGATTCATAGGGGCTGGACACCAGGCTAGTTTAAACCGGTTTAAACCAGTTTAAACCAGTTCAACCCAAACTCTCACTAACCACATCGACAATCTCAAAGAACCATTCCTGTGTGATTTGAGTTTTTCAAGCTCATTCACTTCCATTCAATTCAAACAGCAGAGAAAACGACTGGAGACTCAGTCAGTAAAGTTGATCCATCAGAAGGAAAACATCCGGCTGAAACATGTCACAGTTTATACAGCCGGTCTCAATGCTAGACTTGTCAAAGCTCTTCACACTGTCAGCACAACAGAAGTCTATGTGGACCAAACTGTGACTGACTCTCGCCTTGCTTCAACACAAAAGACTTTCTTCTTTTCTCACTCAAAGTCGACCAGCAGCAGAAGCAGGTGTGTCTGCAGCCCGTTCTGCACATGCTCACACACTCTTTTCAAAACTTAAATTTACAGTGTCATGATTTGTATGTTTTGTTTTTTTGTTTTGTTTTTTGAGCAAACTATTACAGTATTGACTTTTGTTTTCCTTACAGCAATTTTCATTTACTCTAGTTTATTTTTGAATTACTTTATGGCAACAAAAAAAGCACATTGAAGCTTTTCCTGTTTTCCTGTTGCCTTCCTCTGACTTGTTCCTGTAGTATACTGTAGTACATTCTATAAAGAGGAACCATTCTTACTGTATTACTAAAACATATATATACACACAACAAAAAACTAGAGAGCACAAAATGATTTACAGTAATGCATCGTATTCAGGAAGCAACAGCTAACCTTCTCTGTGGTTGTTAGGCCCCGCCTCCTGTCAGTCACAGCCCAGTCAAGCCAAGCGTCCTGACTGTGACACTCGTGATCTTCTTTCTTCTGTCTAATCAAGGCAAAAAAAATCTTTAAAAACAAAAACAAAACTGTTCCTCCAGGTCCTCTTTATGGGGAGTTTAATCCAGTTTGAATCCAGCCTGAACTCTCTCCTGAGCAATCTGTTCATCAGACTTTCCTCTGCCACAAATTAAACCTGAAGCTGACTGTTTTCATGTGTGAAGATGTCGGTTCTGTGTGTATGTATGTGTGTTTAACGTGTGCATGTGTTTAGTGTGTGTATGTGTGTGTGAGGGTGTCACGAGTCTCCAGGAATCTGAAACAGTTGAGTGATAGTTGTAGTTCAGCAGTAGATGTGGAGTTGCAGCTCTGTATGGGGGATCATAAGTGCCAAAATTCTAGAGGCGCAAGATCTGAACCGTGACTTCTCCTCTAACATGTGACTCCTCCTCTAACATGTGACTTCTCCTCTAACATGTGACTCCGCCTCTAACATGTGACTCCGCCTCTAACATGTGACTCCGCCTCTAACATGTGACTCCTCCTCTAACATGTGACTCCTCCTCTAACATGTGACTCCGCCTCTAACATGTGACTCCTCCTCTAACATGTGACTCCGCCTCTAACATGTGACTCCGCCTCTAACATGTGACTTCTCCTCTAACATGTGACTCCGCCTCTAACATGTGACTCCGCCTCTAACATGTGACTCCGCCTCTAACATGTGACTCCGCCTCTAACATGTGA
>NW_027283882.1:22500-30000 GCF_046629955.1 Centroberyx affinis
GTTTTTAGCATGTAGATATATGACCGTATCATCAGCGTACATCTGACAAGTTACAGTAGGTGGACAAACTTCAGGTAGGTCATTAACATACAAGCTAAATAACAGAGGACCCAGAATTGAACCTTGAGGTACACCAATATAATTATCAACCATTTGTGAGGTTTTATGGTCTACGCAAACACATTGTTTTCTGTCTGTAAGGTATGATTTTATCCATTTAATTATATTAGGTGAAAAATTAAACTTTGATAACTTGGTAATTAGAACCTCATGATTAACTGTATCAAAGGCTTTCTTTAAATCAAGGAAGATAGCCCCTACCACCCCTCCCTTGCCCAATTTAACCTTAATATTTTCCAGAAGAAAACAATTTGCAGTTTCAGTGGAGTGATATTTTCAAAACCCAAATTGCATAGGATGCAATGAGAAGGAAGTAGCATTCAAATGTGATATTATCTGTTCAGAGATCCATTTTTCTGCTATTTTTGACACTGCCGGAAGGACACTAATGGGTCTGTAGTTACTAATGACCATGTGTTCACCTGATTTGAACACTGGTGTAATTATTGCAGTTTTCCAGGTACTTGGAAACACTCCTTCATTAATGGACCAATTAACAATTTTTGAAATAGGAGGAATAATTGCCTCCTTATGGGTTTTGATAAATACTGTGTCCATCCCATATATATCCTTTGCCCTTGAACAATTAAGAGAGGAAATAATCATATGTACTTTGGAGTTGGTCACTTCTCTAAAAGTCAGAATGGGAGCATCAGTATTCAGAGGGGTAACAGAATAATTTGATCCAGGGAAATTCTGAGTGAGACTTTTTGTAGAATCAATAAAATAAGTATTAAATGCTGTTGCCACTTTACTTGGATCATGGGTCACATTTCCCTCTAAATTTAGTTCTATTGTTTTATTAATGGTGTTAGATTTCCCTTTTAATTTCTTTAGATTCTGCCAGATTTCTTTGGCATTTTCCTTTGCTTCAATAGCATTAATGAAAAATGTTGCTTTTGCCTTTCTGAGCTCTTTTACAACTTTATTTCTCAGTGTGGTAAATAAACACCTCTCATGTTCCACCTTATTCTTGAGATCCATCTTGAGAGCGTGGTCCCTTTGTTTCATGAGTGACCGTATTTTTTCATTTAACCATGGTAGATAGTCACTTTGTTGCAGCAGGCGGCAAACTATGTGCCTGCCGAGTTAGTTGCAGTAGTTTTCGGTTGCAGTGTGTTTTGGTTGGTAGCAGTGTGTTTTGGTTGGTTGCAGTGTGTTTTGGTTGGTTGCAGTGTGTTTTGGTTGGTTGCAGTGTGTTTTGGTTGGTTGCAGTGTGTTTTGGTTGGTTGCAGTGTGTTTTGGTTGGTTGCAGTGTGTTTTGGTTGGTAGCAGTGTGTTTTGGTTGGTTGCAGTGTGTTTTGGTTGGTTGCAGTGTGTTTTGGTTGGTTGCAGTGTGTTTTGGTTGGTAGCAGTGTGTTTTGGTTGGTTGCAGTGTGTTTTGGTTGCAGTGTGTTTTGGTTGGTAGCAGTGTGTTTTGGTTGCAGTGTGTTTTGGTTGGTTGCAGTGTGTTTTGGTTGGTAGCAGTGTGTTTTGGTTGGTAGCAGTGTGTTTTGGTTGGTTGCAGTGTGTTTTGGTTGCAGTGTGTTTTGGTTGGTAGCAGTGTGTTTTGGTTGCAGTGTGTTTTGGTTGGTTGCAGTGTGTTTTGGTTGGTAGCAGTGTGTTTTGGTTGGTAGCAGTGTGTTTTGGTTGCAGTGTGTTTTGGTTGGTTGCAGTGTGTTTTGGTTGGTAGCAGTGTGTTTTGGTTGCAGTGTGTTTTGGTTGGTTGCAGTGTGTTTTGGTTGGTTGCAGTGTGTTTTGGTTGGTAGCAGTGTGTTTTGGTTGGTAGCAGTGTGTTTTGGTTGGTTGCAGTGTGTTTTGGTTGGTTGCAGTGTGTTTTGGTAGCAGTGTGTTTTGGTTGGTTGCAGTGTGTTTTGGTTGGTTGCAGTGTGTTTTTGTTGGTAGCAGTGTGTTTTGGTTGCAGTGTGTTTTGGTTGGTAGCAGTGTGTTTTGGTTGCAGTGTGTTTTGGTTGGTTGCAGTGTGTTTTGGTTGGTTGCAGTGTGTTTTGGTTGGTTGCAGTGTGTTTTGGTTGGTTGCAGTGTGTTTTGGTTGGTAGCAGTGTGTTTTGGTTGGTAGCAGTGTGTTTTGGTTGCAGTGTGTTTTGGTTGGTAGCAGTGTGTTTTGGTTGCAGTGTGTTTTGGTTGGTTGCAGTGTGTTTTGGTTGGTAGCAGTGTGTTTTGGTTGGTAGCAGTGTGTTTTGGTTGCAGTGTGTTTTGGTTGGTTGCAGTGTGTTTTGGTTGGTAGCAGTGTGTTTTGGTTGGTTGCAGTGTGTTTTGGTTGGTTGCAGTGTGTTTTGGTTGGTAGCAGTGTGTTTTGGTTGGTAGCAGTGTGTTTTGGTTGGTAGCAGTGTGTTTTGGTTGGTTGCAGTGTGTTTTGGTTGGTTGCAGTGTGTTTTGGTAGCAGTGTGTTTTGGTTGGTTGCAGTGTGTTTTTGTTGGTAGCAGTGTGTTTTGGTTGGTTGCAGTGTGTTTTGGTTGGTTGCAGTGTGTTTTGGTTGGTTGCAGTGTGTTTTGGTTGGTAGCAGTGTGTTTTGGTTGGTAGCAGTGTGTTTTGGTTGGTTGCAGTGTGTTTTGGTAGCAGTGTGTTTTGGTTGGTAGCAGTGTGTTTTGGTTGGTTGCAGTGTGTTTTGGTTGGTTGCAGTGTGTTTTGGTTGGTTGCAGTGTGTTTTTGTTGGTAGCAGTGTGTTTTGGTTGCAGTGTGTTTTGGTTGGTAGCAGTGTGTTTTGGTAGCAGTGTGTTTTGGTTGCAGTGTGTTTTGGTTGGTTGCAGTGTGTTTTGGTTGGTAGCAGTGTGTTTTGGTTGGTAGCAGTGTGTTTTGGTTGGTTGCATTGTGTTTTGGTTGCAGTGTGTTTTGGTTGGTAGCAGTGTGTTTTGGTTGGTTGCAGTGTGTTTTGGTTGCAGTGTGTTTTGGTTGGTAGCAGTGTGTTATGGTTGGTAGCAGTGTGTTATGGTTGGTAGCAGTGTGTTTTGGTTGGTTGCATTGTGTTTTGGTTGGTAGCAGTGTGTTATGGTTGGTAGCAGTGTGTTTTGGTTGGTTGCAGTGTGTTTTGGTTGGTAGCAGTGTGTTATGGTTGGTAGCAGTGTGTTTTGGTTGGTTGCATTGTGTTTTGGTTGGTAGCAGTGTGTTTTGGTTGCAGTGTGTTTTGGTTGGTAGCAGTGTGTTTTGGTTGGTTGCAGTGTGTTTTGGTAGCAGTGTGTTTTGGTTGGTTGCAGTGTGTTTTGGTTGGTAGCAGTGTGTTTTGGTTGGTTGCAGTGTGTTTTGGTTGGTAGCAGTGTGTTTTGGTAGCAGTGTGTTTTGGTTGGTTGCAGTGTGTTTTGGTTGGTTGCAGTGTGTTTTGGTTGGTAGCAGTGTGTTTTGGTTGCAGTGTGTTTTGGTTGGTAGCAGTGTGTTTTGGTTGGTAGCAGTGTGTTTTGGTTGGTAGCAGTGTGTTTTGGTTGGTTGCAGTGTGTTTTGGTTGGTAGCAGTGTGTTTTGGTTGGTAGCAGTGTGTTTTGGTTGGTAGCAGTGTGTTTTGGTAGCAGTGTGTTTTGGTTGGTTGCAGTGTGTTTTGGTTGGTAGCAGTGTGTTTTGGTTGGTAGCAGTGTGTTTTGGTAGCAGTGTGTTTTGGTTGGTTGCAGTGTGTTTTGGTTGGTTGCAGTGCGTTTTGGTAGCAGTGTGTTTTGTTTGGTAGCAGTGTGTTTTGGTTGGTTGCAGTGCGTTTTGGTAGCAGTGTGTTTTGGTTGGTTGCAGTGCGTTTTGGTAGCAGTGTGTTTTGGTTGGTAGCAGTGTGTTTTGGTTGGTTGCAGTGTGTTTTGGTTGGTTGCAGTGTGTTTTGGTTGCAGTGTGTTTTGGTTGGTAGCAGTGTGTTTTGGTTGGTTGCAGTGTGTTTTGGTTGGTTGCAGTGTGTTTTGGTTGGTAGCAGTGTGTTTTGGTTGGTTGCAGTGTGTTTTGGTTGGTTGCAGTGTGTTTTGGTTGCAGTGTGTTTTGGTTGGTAGCAGTGTGTTTTGGTTGGTTGCAGTGTATTTTGGTTGGTAGCAGTGTGTTTTGGTTGGTTGCAGTGTATTTTGGTTGGTAGCAGTGTGTTTTGGTTGGTAGCAGTGTGTTTTGGTAGCAGTGTGTTTTGGTTGGTAGCAGTGTGTTTTGGTAGCAGTGTGTTTTGGTTGGTTGCAGTGTGTTTTGGTTGCAGTGTGTTTTGGTTGCAGTGTGTTTTGTTTGGTAGCAGTGTGTTTTGCTTGCAGTATTACATCATACATAATAGAACCAACATTTCTCTTCATCTGACCTGGTTGAAGCTTCACACAATGACATTTCCCATCTTACTGGCAGCGTCTGAACGCACCATGACCCACTGAATCAAACACAACCTGGAGCCCCGCCCATCAGCCAATCAGCACACAGCTGGGCTCTGACTGGCAGCTGCTTTGGCTTATCAGAGCTCACTACGAATGAAAAAAATAACAGAAAAGAGGGAAATAGTACAATTGGATTTCAGGTTGATGAGGAGAAAAGTAACTAGAATGAAGCTTTGTTACAACAGAATAACATAACAGGCAACATAACCTGAACAACATCTACCTGTCTGTCTGTCTGTCTCTCTCTCTCTGCCTGTCTGTCTGTCTCTCTGTCTGTCTCTCTCTCCCTGCCTGTCTCTCTCTCAGACTGGTGTCTCCAGAGGAGCCTCCTAAGCGCTTCTTGTCTCTGGGTTCGAGGTTTCGTTACAGCGGTCGGACTCAGGTTCAGAGTCGCAGAGCGAGCGCTCAGATCGCCAGACCTGCACCGCATTTCCCACGATGCACCAGCAAGAGGTACACGCTGAGCCGCAGCCTGGACGGAGGTACTACTACTACTACTACTACTACTACTACTACTACTGCTACTACTACTACTACTGCTACTACTACTACTGCTGCTACTACTACTACTACAACTACTACTGCTTCTTCTACTACTACTACTACTACTACTACTACTGCTGCTGCTACTACTACTACTACTGCTTCTACTACTACTACTACTACTACTACTACTACTGCTACTGCTACTACCGCTACTACTATTGCTACTACTGCTACTTCTACTACTAGCCTACTACTAACTACTACTGCTACTACAACTACTACTACTACAACTGCTGCTGCTATTGTTACTTATGGCAAGCCGTTTGAGCATTTATTCCATATCCTTGATATCAAACACCACTGCGCTTTACTAGTTGGACATTTTGTCTTACTAGTTCGCCATTTTGTCTTACTAGTTACACTAGTAAGGCTCTTTTTGACCTTACTAGTTAACTAGTGAGGGCCAAAATAATTACTAGTAGAACTAGTAAGAGCTAAAGTGTTTACTAGTTCAACTAGTAAGGCCCAAAATGTCTACTAGTCACACTAGTGAGGGTTTTTTGGCCTTACTAGTTGAACTAGTAAGAGCCAAAATGTTTACTAGTCACACTAGTAAGGCCCAAAATGTCCACTAGTCACACTAGTAAGGTCCAAAATGTCCACTAGTCACACTAGTAAGGCCCCAAATGTTTACTAGTTGAACTAGTAAGGTCCAAAATGTCCACTAGTCACACTAGTAAGGCCCAAAATGTTTACTAGTCACACTAGTAAGGCCCAAAATGTTTACTAGTTGAACTAGTAAGGGCCAAAATGTCCACTAGTCACACTAGTAAGGGTCTTTTGACCTTACTAGTTGAACTAGTAAGGGCCAAAATGTTTACTAGTCACACTAGTAAGGCCCAAAATCTCTACTAGTCACACTAGTGAGGGTTTTTTGGCCTTACTAGTTGAACTAGTAAGGCCCAAAATGTTTACTAGTCACACTTGTAAGGACCAAAATGTTTACTAGTTCAACTAGTAAGGGCCAAAATGTTCAGTAGTTACATTAGTAAGAGCCAAAATGTTTACTAGTTACACTAGTAAGGGTCTTTTTGACCTTACTAGTTGAACTAATGGCGCTGATATTCGGCTTACTAGTTGACGTTTTCATCTTACTAGTTGGAAAGAACTGCTTACTAGTCGACATCTGCCGCAACTAGTTCAACTTGTAAAGTGCTAAAATGTAACTAGTTTAACTAGTTTTGTAGACGGTATAGCACTTTACTAGTTGTTTTGTAGACGGTATAGCACTTTACTAGTTGAACTAGTCGCGCGCAGATGTCGACTAGCAAGCAGTTTTGTCCAAATAGTAAGATGAAAATCAGTGCCACTAGTTGCACTAGTAAGGTCAAAAAGACCCTCACTAGTGTAACTAGTAGACATTTTGGCCCTTACTAGTTCAACTAGTGGGCATTTTGGGCCTTACTAGTTCAACTATTGGATATTTTGGCTCTTACTAGTGTAACTAGTAAACATTTTAGCTCTTACTAGTTCTACTAGTAAGCATTTTGGCCCTCACTAGTTAACTAGTAAGGACAAAAAGAGCCTTACTAGTGTAACTAGTAAGACAAAATGTCCAACTAGTGAAGCGCAGTGGTGTTTGATATCAAGGATATGGAATAAATGCTCAAACGGCTTGCCATACTACTATTACTATTACTGCTACTGCTACTACTACTACTACCGCTACTGCTACTGCTACTACTATTACTACTACTACTACTACTACTACTACTACTACCGCTGCTACTATTGCTACTACTGCTACTTCTACTACTACTACTTCTACTACTACTACCCTGCTGCTGCTACTACTACTACTACTGCTGCTGCTACTACTACTACAACTACTACTGCTTCTACTACTACTACTATTACTACTACCACTAGTACTACTATTACCACTACTATTAATAATGAAAAACTGTACAATGTATTGTATGTTCTGTCTAATTTAATTAATGCTGTTGATTATTTTGTACTTTGATTTGTAAGGGAGTACTGACCTTTCTGCATAACGCAACATAGAATAGAATAGAATGGAGGAAGTCAACCTGTTAGTCCAGAGCCAGAACGTATATACACAGAGTTAGACTGTATATACACATTTAGAATGTATATACACAGAGTTAGTCTGTATATAGACAGAGTTAGACAATATATAGACAGAGTTAGACCATCTATAGACAGATTTAGACCATATATAGACAGTTAGTCCATATATAGACTGAGTTAGTCCGTATATAGACAGTTAGTCCCTATATAGACAGAGTTAGACCATATATAGACAGAGTTAGACCATATATAGACAGTTAGACCAGATATAGACAATTAGTCCATATATAGACAGTCTGTATATAGACAGAGTTAGACCATATATAGACAGTCCATATATAGACAGAGTTAGTCCGTATATAGACAGAGTTAGACCATATATAGACAGTTAGTCTATATATAGACTGGGTTAGTCCGTATATAGACAGAGTTAGACCATATATAGACAGAGTTAGACCATATATAGACTGGGTTAGTCCATATATAGACAG
>NW_027283883.1:0-28786 GCF_046629955.1 Centroberyx affinis
GAAATTTCATGCATAATATGTAATCAATCCAACTGCATCATATCCATGGTGGATATGATATCCATATCCATCGGTGGTGGACGACACTGATTTTTACACTGAGACCAGTCAACACTAATGCCTACCCCACTGCCCAACAGAGATAAAACTTATATTAGTGTGTTTCTGTTGTGGTGAGAGGATTAGATTCATTTAGCTCTGCAGCCAGTAGTAGAATTTGCACTGGTTATCCAAGTAGTTCAGCAAAAGAGAGCATGTATCAATCCATCTTTTTGTTTATTTGTTGCACCATCAGCATGTTTCAAAGTCCGAAGGCCAGGCCCTTGGTCCTCCACTGAGGCAAATCCTTCACAGGGTTCTTTATTGAATTCAATGGGTTAGGCTTTAGGAGTTTTCACTTTTTGCCTGTAAAACATTAACAATTTATTGACCGCAGTGCGACCCTGGGTGTGTGTGTGTGTGTGTCTGTGTGTGTGTGTCCTTGTGGATAGTGGCTGGATGGTGGGAGGGATGGTGGATGAATGGTGGGTGGGATGGTGGATGGTCGGTGGATGCTTGATGGATGGATGGTGTATGGATGTTTGATGGTTGGTCGGTGGATGGAGGGCTGATGGAGAATTCATGCTGGGTTGATGGAGAATGGATGGTGGGTGGATGCTTCATAGAGGATGAATGGTGGGTGGATTGAATGGAATTTGATGGTGGGTTGATGGTTGATGGAGGATGGATGGTCGGTGGATGGTTGATGGAGGATGGGTGGTGGGTTGATGGTTGATGGAGGATGGATGGTGGGTGGATGGTTGATGGAGGATGGATGGTGGGTTGATTAATGGTTGATGGAGGATGGATGGTGGGTGGATGGTTGATGGTTCGGTGGGTGGATGGTTGATGGTTGATGGAGGATGGATGGTGGGTTGATGGAGGATGGATGGTGGGTGGATGGTTGATGGTTCGGTGGGTGGATGGTTGATGGTTGATGGAGGATGGATGGTGGGTTGATGGAGGATGGATGGTGGGTGGATGGTTGATGGATGGGTGGGTGGATGGTGGGTTGATGGAGGATGGATGGTGGGTGGATGGAGGATGGGTGGTGGGTGGATGGTTGATGGATGGGTGTATGGTGGGTTGATTGATGGTTGATGGAGGATGGATGGTAGGTTGATGGAGGATGGATGGTGGGTGGATGGTTGATGGATGGTGGGTTGATGGAGGATGGGTGGTGGGTTGATGGAGGATGGATGGTGGGTGGATGGTTGATGGATGGTGGGTTGATGGAGGATGGGTGGTGGGTTGATGGTTGATGGATGGTGGGTGGATGGAGGATGGGTGGTGGGTTGATGGAGGAAGGATGGTGGGTGGATGGTTGATGGATGGGTGTATGGTGGGTTGATTGATGGTTGATGGAGGATGGATGGTGGGTGGATGGTTGATGGTTCGGTGGATGGTGGGTTGATGGTTAATGGAGGATGGATGGTGGGTGGATAGTTGATGATTGGGTGGATGGTTGGGTGGATGGTGGGTTGATTGATGGTTGATGGAGGATGGATGGTAGGTTGATGGAGGATGGATGGTGGGTGGATGGTTGATGGATGGTGGGTTGATGGAGGATGGATGGTGGGTGGATGGTTGATGGTTCGGTGGATGGTGGGTTGATGGTTAATGGAGGATGGATGGTGGGTGGATAGTTGATGATTGGGTGGATGGTTGGGTGGATGGTGGGTTGATTGATGGTTGATGGAGGATGGATGGTAGGTTGATGGAGGATGGATGGTGGGTGGATGGTTGATGGATGGTGGGTTGATGGAGGATGGATGGTGGGTGGATGGTTGATGGTTCGGTGGATGGTGGGTTGATGGTTAATGGAGGATGGATGGTGGGTGGATAGTTGATGATTGGGTGGATGGTTGGGTGGATGGTGGGTTGATTGATGGTTGATGGAGGATGGATGGTAGGTTGATGGAGGATGGATGGTGGGTGGATGGTTGATGGATGGTGGGTTGATGGAGGATGGGTGGTGGGTTGATGGTGGATGGATGGTGGGTGGATGGAGGATGGGTGGTGGGTTGATGGAGGAAGGATGGTGGGTGGATGGTTGATGGATGGGTGTATGGTGGGTTGATTGATGGTTGATGGAGGATGGATGGTGGGTGGATGGTTGATGGTTCGGTGGATGGTGGGTTGATGGTTAATGGAGGATGGATGGTGGGTGGATAGTTGATGATTGGGTGGATGGTTGGGTGGATGGTGGGCGGGTGGATCGTTAATGGTTGGTGAGTGGATGATTGATGGTTGGTTTGTGGATGGTGGATGGATGGATGGTGGGTTGATGGTTGGTGGGTGGCTGGCCAGGGGACCCAGTGATCTCAGACCTCGTGGGCACTTTGATGTCAGGCCGAGGCCCCCTTCGCTTTACCCCTGAGTGTGTGCTTTCCACCAGCTTCCATAAACACCTCGACAAGCTCACCCATGGACCCAGCCAACAGGGAGTGCCGCATGCACACACACACACGCTTGAACACACACACATACATACAAACTCACGCTAAACAGATTCACTTACCGTACCCGTACACACATAGCAACAGCAGTAACATTTGTATAAATATTACAATACAGAGAGATGCTGTGTTGTATATGCCCAGTATATATGCATGGACACGTGCAAGTACACACACACGTACACACACCCTTACACACACTCACAGCCCTGTCCTTTCCCCAAAATTGCCAACCCTCAAGACAAAGCCTCGTCTTGCGATGGATACTCTTTCATTTGTGTGTTGGGCTCATTTGCTCTGAAGTTTATGCGTCCTGGTAACAGTAAAGCTATCTGAATCCCCAGAGTCCTCCTCCTTGTAAGCTTTATGCTTTCCACATGGTTATAATTTGAGATTTTCCCGATTTTCAAAGCTTTTTTGGAGCCTAGTGTTGTTAATTAGAAAGTGGACTAGTTTTGTTGTGGCCTTTTGTGTTGCCAAGTAAGGAAATCACCGCCCTCCTTGTTGCTCTCTCTCTCCTTTTCTTTCTTTCCTTTTCTCTCTCCCACTCCCTCTCCTCATCTGCCTTTGTCAAGAAAAAAGCTACCCCAACCACTTTGTAAATGAAACATCCTCCCACTATTAATGGGATTGAGCAGATGTTTTCTGTTTGGATGGTCAGGGATGGGACAGTAAAGCCCGCAGCAAAACAAAACAAAAAAGATTTTTGGGAGCAAAATGGAAAAAAAAAGACAAGAAAGCAAGAGCCGATATTTATGGAAATGATTATATCACTTGCCTCATGTCCCATACGGACGCATGTCTCGCACACATGGCAAATTAGAGGTCATCCCTTCCAGTTTAGCGTATGTCTATGTGTGTGTGCCAGCGCTTTTGGTACTAAAACGTCGTAAATAACACTGTAACCCCTGGGACGAGGTGTTATAAATAGGACGTGTCAAACCCTGCTCCGGCCAGCCTCTGGTTTCCCCGAAACCATCTCTTTTCACCCGCCGAGTGGCTCAGCTACTTTTTAATTTGGCCTTCCCGCGGGCTAACCAACTGACGCCTCTCGGCGAGGGCCTCTGTATTTCAACAAGGCCACAAAAGCCCCAGTCCTCGGGCGCTCGCGCTCACAAAGCTCTCCAGCCCTTCTGAGCTGTTTTCTTTTTTGGAGCCTAGACTCTACCATCAGCAGAAGAGAAATGCCGTCGCTGGCCAGGACGCTGCGGCCAAGCCTCATCTGTCAAAAAACCCAGGGGCCAGACTCTCCAGCCGCTCGTTGGGCGGGATGGACCAAAACAGGGAGAGGAGGAAGAAAGAAAGAAAGGAGGGTGGGGGAGAGAGAGAGAGAGAGAGAGAGAGAGAGAGAGGGAGGGAGAGAGAGTTAGAGGGAGAGAGGAAGCTCCCAGATAAACAGACCGCAGCGCCTCAACTCCTAATCACCCCGCGCTTCCGTTTCCAGACTCTATAATTAGAAGGGCCCAGTCCCTTTTTTCTCTGTATTCCCAGTTGACGCAAATGCTTCTTGTGGCTTGGCACCTCGTTTGGGGCGTGGGTTTTCAAGAGTTTACGGGCCCTGGGCCTGAGCTCTCTGGCTTTCTGGTTGTTCTGATACAGCATGAATAGCTAACCGCTGTCTTAATGCACGCTTCACTCGGCTTCTCCCCGACTTTCCTCCCTCCACTTCCAATAATCCGCATGACCCCGCTGCTCATCTGCTCCATACCTCCTCCGTCCCACCTCCTCATCATCTTTGTGAATAACCGGTATTCAGTGTTATTAAAAAAAACAAAAAAAAAACTTTTTGCAAGTCTGAAAGAAGATTGTGCAAAATTATGTAGAGTTTTTTTTTTTTTTTTCCAGAGAGGGAGTGTTTTCCATCTCCCTCGCACGTGTTGCCGAATCCTTTTAATCTCGTGCCATTCCAGCCTCCTCTTTTCACATTTGACATGCCACCCAATAAAGCCCCGGCCACTAATTAAAACCTACTGCAGCCTCCACATAAAAGATTCCACGGGGAAAAACTCGGGAGGAAAATCACTAATTACTTTAATATCATTTACGGCTGGGAGTCGTCGTCGAAAGGTTGTTTTTTTTTCAAGAGTTTTTTTTTTCGAATCTTACACCCCGGGTCGGCGATGCGTTTCCCCCCCCCGCTTGATCTCCCGATTTGTTTGTAACGTCTCAAAGGCTTCTGGGGATCGGGATCCTTTTTGGGTCGAAAAAGAGCGGCGCTGCGTTTTTTTCCCCGTTTTTTTTTCCCCCCCCCGGCCGAGCCAGTTTAGATCTGGGTTTGTTCTGGTGTGGTTTGTTGAGCGTGTTGTTTATGGTGAGGGCCTATACTTGCTGGAGTTTGACGAGCTTCAAATAAAATGGGAGCAAATGAATGGGCCTGTCAGTAGGGGTTACACTTAGGCTGAGTTGTGGTTCCCGCGTTCGGGGGGCGGGGGGGGGAATTTGCGCTTGTATACGCACTCTCACACACACACACACACTCATACATGCATCATATGTATGTATACATGCAGATTGTCTCCTGTACAGACAAAACATCACACGCAACACACGCATAGCTCTCGCCCTCCCTCCGGGAAGCAGACGACACGGGCCGCCTTTTTGACCAGAGAACAAATTATGATGTGAGGGATAAGGCCGCGTTTTTTTTTTTTTTTTTACGACAGCAACAAACGATAGCTTGCCTCGTTTTAATGGGCTGGTTTGTTTGTTTTAAAGACACAGTGGCACTGATACGCCTTCTCTGTTTTAGTGTTTAGCGCATTCTTGTGTGCTGTTTTGGAGTGAAATATTGGGCACTTTTGGGTTTATAATGCTGGGTGTTTTGTTTAAGGGCACGAGTTTGTGCCGGCGCCCACTTCGGGACACCTTGTTCTAATTCTGGACACCCTTAGTCCAGTGGTTCTCAACGTGGGGTCCGGGGACCACCGGGGGGGGTCCTTGAGGGGGTTCCAGGGGGTCCCAGGCAAATTGATGAATTGTTAAACTTCAGCATTATTTCATTTACAAGAAGTGAACACAATTAGAGAATGTAGAAGAATGACTGTTTTGGTCATAGTTTCACTGTTATCTCTCTACCTACAATACAGATAGTCATTGAATTCTGGAACAAATCATATCTAACAATAAAAATATTCTCAGATTTGGGTCTGAGAGACAAAATCTCATCAAATGAGGGTCCGTGGCTCTATTGTGGACTAAATCAGGGGTCCTTGATTTGAAAAAGGTTGAGAATCACTGCCTTAGTCAAATCCAACACACACACACACACTCTTTCCACTTTACGGGAAACTCTTCAACAAATGCGCTAAAAGACTGGAAACTGCATCAAAGAGTGTGTGTCTGTGCACGTTAGATGTCCAAGAACAAAATCGCCCCATCGACCCATCCCTAAAACAACTGGGATAGTTTTAACACTAGAAAGACCTATGGAAGTCTAAGAAAAGGCCATCAAGCCATCAGTTAAAAGTAGTACATATAGCTATTTCCTTGCATGACTTATAGTTTGGCAACAGAATAGTCTGACAGCGCTTGTTTGTACAGAAAATGGGTCTAAGAAAAGTCGTGCTGGGACATTTTGAAAGCTGACACGAAAGCTTACGATGATGATTGTTTACATTTTTGAACCCGAAAGCCCACGCTCGATTGTTAGTATGAAACTAGTTTGTGATCATAACAGTCAGTTCATCCTCCTTCCTAATGCTGATCACTGTGTGTGCGCGTTATGTGGCGTGTGTGTGTTGCAGGAATGCTGCTGGTGACCGCGGACACGCTGGGCCACGATTTCCACGTCTTCCAGATCCTCACCCACCCGTGGGCGTCCTCGCAGAGCGCCGTGCACCACCTCTACACGCTGCACCGCGGGGAGACCGAGGCCAAGGTCTGACCCACACACACACACACACACACACACACACACAGCATCATCATCTTTAGTAAGGTGGTGGTCTTTAGTATGGTGGTAATAGGATACATAAAAGAAGATAAAGATTTTGCGAATGGGCGTAATTCCACAAAAATGCAGCTGACAATTCTGATTTGTCAAGAACATGTTGAGTAGAAATTTATGGATGACAGTATTGAAAAAAAGATAACGTCAATAGAACATAATGGCACATACAAAATGAAAGACAATATCTACAACATGAATATACCAAAAAACTACATTCAAGGCCTTAAAAAACAGTCTTAAAATGAAAAAAATAAAAAAACTTGGAATGTCTTGAATACAATTTTTTAAAAGTCTTATTAAACGTCTTAATTTGTTTGACCATGCTGTGACAGGTTTATGTTTTATCGAGGTTCGTTTTGATGCAAATCTCCAATGAGATTTACAGATTCTTTACATTTGGTAAAATGGAAAGTAAGGCAAAGAAAACTAGGCAAATGTCATGAATTGTAAAGATGTAAATGACACCAGCAGTGGTGTTGATTTTATTTTCTTGTTTTATTACATTATTTGGACTTCCAGTTGATCACATTGAGCTTGACCCAAATGCATGTCTGCTCTTAGATTAATACAGAAAAGGGTTAATACAATATGCCAATCATGTTTTCTTTTCATCACATCTGCTTTAATAAACACGATTGGACGTTTAACTTTCTTACACTGCTCATGCATGCTTTTATCAGCTATGTTCAATCAGAAATAATAAGCTGATTTTTGTTTCTTTATTTTGGTTGGTAAATTGGTCTTCAGTTTAATTCCAGGTAGTGATAAAAAAAAAAAAGTCTTAAAAACTCATAAATTTGGCATTCTGAAACCCGCAGATAGAAATAGTCCGATCCCTCTCTTGTCGAGCGCTGTGACTCGGGGGCCACCCACTATAGTTTGCTCTTGTCTACTGATAGGACCCTGCACATCAGCATGTTCTGTAGCCTACAACAAGGCTTTCATCCACAGCGTACCGCTCTCTAAACACTGTCATGGAGACGATACTGGAGAACATCAGCGACCAGGGAGCACGGAGCGCGAGGCTTATGGCTTAGATCAAACCGAAACCTCTCTGTTGGGGAGGCATAATGAGCATCCTTTACTGTCTGTCTCACTCTTCCTCTCCTACACTTAAGTTCATGCGAGTGGCTTCGCGTTGCGTGTGCGCATGAGTTTGCGATTAAGAAGAAGCCTGGTAATGCAAAATGGGTGTGATCTGAGGCCGGACTGATATGGGTTTTCGAAGGCAGATGCTGATATTTTTGGATTGAAGCATATACTTTGTGTCGATGTTTAGTATCTTTAATTTGACCATATTAATGCCACCAAAGTATTTTGTGGTTTCGCCAGAGGTTTATTGTTGGCAGTGTGCAATCGCCTCTGAAACAGCATTTACAGCATCATGGGCACTAAAACTCTGAATCCCTGGATGATGATTATAATAAATTCAGTAACACTTTCCAATAAGGGTCACTAAGTTAAGGGTTAGTTAATGCTTAATAAGCATTAACTAACCCTTAATTAACAGTTAACTAATGTGTCTGGTAATCATTTACTAATGGTGTTCATGTTAACTAAGGTGTTAATTTATACATTATTTAATAGTCATTTTTAAATAATACTATTAAAAAATGTATAAATTAATACCTGAGTTAACATGGACACCATTAGTAAATTACACATTAGTTAACTGTTAATTATTACACATTAACTAACCCTTAACTTAGTGACCCTTATTGTAAAGTGTTACCATAAATTCTCATTCTATATACTTTTGTGGAATTGCATCAAAATGTCTAGAATCAGTTCAAGTTAAGGTCTTCCCATAGACAACCAGTGTAGTATTGATCAATTCTACAATAAACATGTAATCAATCAAACTGCATCATATCCATCATATCAGAGGTGGGTGACATTGACTGGCTGATATCTGATATTTAATACAAGGCCACTAGGCACAACATATCCCGTGTGTGCGTGCGTGCGTGTGTATGTGTGTTTGCCCATGTGTACAAGAACACAGAACCCCCCCCCCCCCCCCCTCCCCCCGTCCGCAAATTGATCTGAAGGGGCGATTTAGCACCGACGGGTGCCTCATTGCCTCTCAAGTCAGCTGCTGCAGTATTTACAGCGCAGTTCCTCTCAGCTGTCCAATCGCACCGTTCCCCCTCCAGCCCCGTCTGGATTCATCGCCTTCCAAAGCAAACGCGTTTAAAGCGGAGACAATTTGTAGGAGAAATAGGCCGTGGCGAGTCTGAAACAACACTCGACCACTGGCGGCTCGTTCGGCACAAAAAGAGCCCGCGTGATTCGTTCTTGATGTGAAGCTTGTGTGCCTCGCGATCGTCTTCTCTCGCCCCCCCCCCCTCCCCTCCGTCGCCTCCTCTCTCGAACAGACAACATGTAAAGACGTCGGTGAGGAGAATCTAATAAAGGGAGAGATGCTATTTGGAGGGATCGCGTCTGATGTCACTTCCCGGCCGTTCCTCCCTCACTTCTTCCTAATTGAATTCTGCATTTGAGAGGAGCTTGTTTGAAAAGCCCCTACCATTAAAATTCTGCCTCCGAACGCATGCACACATCATGAACATGGTATCTGTGTTTGCCATTTAAAGTAATAATCTGTGACATTTTCACATAAATATGTGAGTGTTTTACTGCCACAGTAGTGATGCAACCTATATCCAGTACATGAAAGCTTTTACATTTTCCCCTCTGAACAGCCGGTTTCTGGTAGCTCTTTCCTGGGAAAAATCCTCTGGCGCACAGGCGGTGTTTCATGTTTCCGGTTCATTTGGGATACACAGAAGAAGAACTGGGTAGTCAGCATGAGCAGTGATAGCCGCCATGGCTGAACAGACAAAGAAAAGAGCGCCACCTACAGAAACTCATGTTAAAACTGAAGTATTTACCCATCTAATTGAGAGTTGGAGTAGTTTCTGCTCTTCACATAGTCATGAGGAGGTGTAATACAGGTGCATATGTTAGTAATAGCAACCTGCACACTGTTCCAAAATAAGGAAAATGTCCAAACTGAGGCCTCCTGATGCAGAAATGTTTATTACAAAGTGTTCACCAGTGCAAAAAAAGAGTATCCACTGTTTTCTCGTAACCTCACCTTTTGTGTTTCCGTACTTTTTTTTTTTTTGCACCGGAGCACACTGCGTAATAAATATTTCCGCATCAGTACATCTCAGTTTGGATATTTTCCTCATGTTGGAAAGGGTTTGCTCTCATTTCCCCATGCTCCTCTATTTCTCCCCACGCGCATACCCCGTGATACGGACCGAAACGCGACCCGAGTATACAGCGCGTTCCCTACAGCAGAAACAGGGGAGGGAACAACAAAGGGGAGAGAAGCCGCAGAGAAGCCGCAGAGAAGGAGATCGGCGGGGCTGGGGAAAGCGGGGATCCAGCAGAGAGCGAGCCACGAGGCGGGCTGGGCCTCCCCGCCGCGCCGCAGCGGGCCTGGCCAAACACATCCAGCCAGGGGCTTTCATGTGGACTAGCAGGGAACATTTGATTATTATCTGGGAGAGGGGAAGGACATGGCTGGCGTGTTTTCGGGGAGGGCCTGGGGAACGCTCGCAGGCAAGCGAAAAAAAAGCCAAACAGCGGTCGCGGGGTTGATTGGCAGCTATAAAAATCAAACCGGTGAAAAGTGAGGGAATGTGTGTGTAGAGGAGGTGTAGAAGGTGCCTTAATGTGACAAATTTGTGTGTATTTGCTCAAGCTAAACCGACCTTTTAGACTTTGGACGCTAGCACGTCTGTTGAACACTCACACATCAAATTACTTCTCACTGTTTAGTATGACATTTAACTCATATTTCTTGTCATATTTATCTTCAACATTGGTGATATATATATATATTTTTTTTTTGTTGTTGTTTTTTTATGAACATCTTGGGTATTTAAAAAAATAAAAATGATTTTAAGATTTTATCCGATTTCAAGAAAAAAAAAAAAAAAAAAAATAGAACCAATACAAATTTGTTTGGTTTAATATAAGCTAGACTGAAACTAGCTTAAATAAATGAACCAAATCTGTTTGAAGTGATCGTTATTGGAGCTACATAACCAGATAATGTAGTTTATTTATTTCAGTCCCCTTGGGAATTTGTCAGTCATATACTAATAAAACTCTTTTGAAATGCAGTGGCAGCATGCACAAATTGCATACGTTTAAATTTGTTCAATTTGTTTTTGTGCTATTTGAGTCAGTTTCATGAATGATAACCCTTCATCAAAGTTAGATATAATACAAAATCAATTAAAATGTGTAAACCTTGCAACCCTACTAATATTATTTTATCTATTTATTTACATAAGTTACAAAGTAGTATGCATTTTGCACATTGCGGGGCTTCACTGACTCAACAGCTGGGCTAATTTGCACCTCTTTTGGACTTCTTATGTGTCTGCACTGCACATGCAGAGACTTTGCAGCGAGTGAGAAGTGCTTACTCAACAAAACGCCTTCAGGCCTTGTTCGGTTCAGGAATATCGACTGGACACACACCTACACACCCACACACACACACACACACACACACATCCAGTGCCTGCGTCTAGTTAATGTACGACCTAACGGCAGGTCCGCTGACCGGCTGCACACTGAGCCTGCTTTGATCCGGCCCGTCGTAAACACTGAATGCCGGCCTTAGCCTAGTGATAGGGCCAGGGGTTATCACCGCACACACTCACACACTCTCTCACACACACACACACACACAAACGGGAAAGTGATAAAGTCTCCAGTTAGGTGGGCGGAGGGACGCTTTCTTATCTGTCTCCAGCGGCCAAACACGCGGCCGGCTGTCAGTGACCCGAGGCCAGGCCAGGTAAACAGACCCGCAGCTGATAACGGCCAGGAGGGGCCCGAAGGGAGGAGCGGAGAGGAGAGGAGAGGAGCCCGGGAGCCACGGGGCAAACCGGAGAGCGCCGGTCACCGAGGTCACAGCGGTGGCACTCCACCACCGTTCAACTCTGCAGTCCTCCACCGTCCGCTATAATTAGGGTTCCACTGATATGGGCTTTTGGAGGCCGACAGCGGTATTTACGGATCGAAGCTGCTCATAGCTAATATTTTGTGCCAATCTGACCGTTTTCAGAATGATCACATTTAAAGAGCAGCTTCAGTCAAAAACATATTATTATTATATTATATTATATTCATATTGGTCAATTCCTTATTACTTTTGCAATCATACTGTGTTACTAGTAGATTTTATTTTCTTGACAGCATGGAAATGCCTCTGAAATTGCATTTAGACCGCATGACACTAAAACTCTTAATTGAAACCCAGGACACTGCTGCTTACTACTTAATTACTGCTACTACTACAAGTACAGAATCAAATCAAAATATCAAAAGATATTTAAATGTTAAAGGAATAGTTCACCCAAAAATGAAACTTCTGTCATCATCTCCTCCCCCTCATGCCAGTTGAAACACAGGTGAAGTTTGTCCATGTAACACACAGGGAGGCTGCCAGCACAACTCCATAGCAGCCTTCTCCAAAACAACTGAAGTCAGTGGGGACCTGTTCTTCTGTTTTTGGCTGTTTTTGTTTTGGAACTCTAAAGAACAGGTCCCCATTGACTTCAGTTGTTTTGGAGAAGGCTGCTACCAAGTTGTGCTGGCAAACCTCCCTGTGTGTTATATGGACTAACAAATTTCACCTGTGTTTCATTTGGCATGAGGGTGAGTAGATGATGACAGAATTTTCATTTTTGGGTGAACTATTCCTTTAAGATCAAAATGTTGCATTTGAATCAATTCAAATCAAATCAGGTTAAGGCTTTTTTAATGGACAACCAGTGTAGTATTGATCAAATCTGCAATGGATGTGTCTGATTTTTCATAAAAGGCCAAATTCAGCCCCATATATTTGCAATCCAATATATCAGTTGAACCCTAATGGAGTGAAGAGGTAAAACTGCAACCAAGCAGAAAATCTCTGTTTCTTTTTTTTTTCTTTTTTTTTCAATTTTTCCTCTATCCACCCTTTGTATCGCGGAGACACTCGCGATTTATCCCACTGTGTCGCGTTCATCTTCTCTCTCTCTATGTCTTCTTTCTTCGGTCTTATCCCTCTCTCCATCTTTTTCCACATTCCCGTCATTCCGTCTGAGTTCCTCTCAGGTGAACGGGAGCTGCGTAATCTCCCAGGGCCGGTGTCACTGATTTAAAAAAAAAAAAATCACACCTCGCTGGCATCTGCCCATCTGACTGTCAAGGATATCGTCAAGTCTTCTGTAGACGAGGACAGGAGGGAGCGCTATTCACCGTCTTTCTGGCACCTCTGTGTGTGTGTGTGTGTGTGTGTGTCAAACAGTAAACACAGTCGCATTCCACCTTTTTAAAGATAACATTGGGTATCTGTGAATGTTTGTCACGTTACGTTTGCACACTGGCACACGCCCTTCAGGTAAAGCCGCTGTCTGGTTCCTATCTGATTTGACAGTGAAGTCCAGACACTCGTTCACAGGCGGCCGGAGCAGCTTTGACAGGACCATTACGGCCAATTACGACGTGCACAAAGTAGCCCTTTCTCAACCCTTCCCGAGCCATCCATAATCGGCCAGAAGCAGAGGTCAGGCCGCAGCCTCGTCCTTCGCTGGCCTTTGTGGAGCAAAGAAGCCGTCTGGTATGCGGAGGATGCCCCATTAACTGTCATTGCTGGGGACAATTACCTAGTCTGACCTGGCAGAAGATGAAAAAGGCCTGCAGGTACATAGCTATCTGTCGGACTGACTCGCTCGCTGGCTAAGGAGTTGGACATTCCTCCTCCAACTCCCCCCCCCCCCCCCCACACCTATCCCTTTCATTTTTTCCCCCATTTTCTCCAACCACTTTTTTTTTTTTTTTTCGTCGAATGTAGAATGATGGATGTCGCGTCAGCACGCTATCACCTCGCCACTCACTCCTTTGTCTTTTTTCTTCCTCTAGTTCATTTTCTCTCTCTCTCACACTCTCTCTCTCTTTTTCTCTTTCACTTGCATTGTCTCTCCCAGCCCTATCTGTCTGGTCCCCCCGCATGTCTGACATGCTCGGGGAGATGCTATCTCCTCAAGTGTTTGCTCGCCGAGAGCCAGGCAAAGTTTGAGGAGTCCACACGCAGAGAAAGGACGCGGTCAGCCTTTTCTGCTTTTTCACAAACAAGTCTTCAGTGCCGTCTTCATCTAAGACAAAAGCTGTTGTCTTATCTTCTCACCTTGGTCCACTTGTGTCCGGCGCCTTGATATATTAGTGACTGCTGATTCTTCTTCTGATCATTTAATTCAGTGATTCTCAACCTTTTTATATTAAGGACCCCTAGTTTAGTCCACATTAGGGCCACGGACCCCCATTTGATGAGATTTTGTCTCTCGGACCCAAATCGGAGAATATTTTTATTGTTAGATATGATTTTGTCCAGAATTCCATGACTATCTGTATTGTAGGTAGAGAGATAACACTGAAACTATGATCAAAACAGTCATTCTTCTACATTCTCTAATTGTGTTAATTTCATGTAAATGAAATAATGGTGAAGTTTAACAATTCATCAATTTGCTGGGGAACCCCTGGAACCCCCCTCAAGGACCCCTGGTGGTCCCCGAACCCCACGTTGAGAACCACTGATTTAATTGATGGGGTTCAGGACTATAATGGTAACCTAAAAATAACATTTTTAATAACAACTTTATTTTCGAGACCATTCATTTAAACCTCAAACTTTCACACTACCCATACAGATGAGCTTAAAGAACAGTACACACATGTTCATGTGAAAATATTATTCTAAGAGTTGCTGCAATGTCTTAGTTCATATACTGCATTTAAATAAACTACAGTTCAAATGCATTTTATCTTATACAGGACATTCGAGAAAATGTTTGTATGCATATTTCAGAATTTTGTTTAGAATCTGGGTTTTCAATGTTGGTCAGTTGTCAAAGTGTTTCAACAGAGCAAACAAGTGTATCA
Source organism: Centroberyx affinis (assembly GCF_046629955.1). Lineage (NCBI taxonomy): Eukaryota > Metazoa > Chordata > Actinopteri > Beryciformes > Berycidae > Centroberyx > Centroberyx affinis. The sequence continues at coordinate 14,404 of NW_027283883.1, forward strand.
AAACTTAAAATTTTCTTTTTTGTTGTGCAGAACCCCTTATATGTCATGCATCTGCTCCTCTCTTCATCAGTTAGTTTGTTTGTACCGGAAAGGGTTTGCAAAATGATTGACACAAATTGGTTTCATACTGGGCTCTAGAAATGAGGAACTATGCCACTCATTCGCTGGAGGAACTGGATTTTTTTTGGCATGGAAATTGTCAGATTAAGGCACGAAATATTGCTCAATTAAAAAATATCGGTATCAGTATCGGTCATCAAAAACCCATATCGGTCAAACCCCTCTTCCTGACGTTTGAGTGGGCCGGGCCTGCAGACGGTGCTGAACGCGATGGGCAGTTTTGTCCGTGCAGACACTGAGGCGCACACCAACTGTCAGTCTCACTAATTGCCCACACCCTACATCTCCCAACCTTTGTCTGACTGTCACTTTGACCCCATTGTGTGCGGAGCGTTAACCTCCAGGGGCCCTTTTCCTGCAGCGTCTGGCCCCTTGTCCTGTGTGATGTATCTACGGAGCCCCGCTGGTTCCTTGTTGACAGTATACAAATTGTTTGCCCTTTGCCTAATCGCTGCCGTGACATGTAATGACCCCAGAACAATAGTTTAATGACAGCTTGACTGCTATCCAAATGAGAGACTTGATGCTTAATGGGCTCAACCCTCGGTAGTATTAAGAAAGGGATATAAGTAATGTAAGAAAGATATATAATGGAGTGGTGTATGGTAGGGTTTGTGTGATGAGGGGTTTTGAAGATAGTCAATATAATGGCATTAATAATACATAATAAAAATAATATACTTGCGACATTTTGATCAGATTCCACACTTAACAATCAGTTCCAGTTAAGGGCTTCCCATAGACAACCAGTGTAGTATTGATCAATTCTACAATAAATGTGTAATCGATCAAATTGCATCATATCAGAGGTGGACCACACTGATTTTTAATATAATGCCAATATTGGCCCTATAATTCAGCAAACCAATGTCTAATTTTAGTTAATATATGTAGTGAAGTGGTGTATGGCCATACACTTAATCTCTCCCCATCTTTCTCTTTTACATCCCCTCATCTGTCTCTCTCTCTTCATCTCTTCCCTCCCCATTAATTCCCATTCCACTGCCATGCTTCTCCCGTGTCCCCATCTCCTGTTCTCCACTTTCTCCCTCTCCTCCCGTTCTCCCTTCTTCCTCTTCAACCAATCCGACTAATCCATCCTCTGTCCCCATCCATCCTCCTTCCCAATCCATCGCCATCCACCCTCCCTCCCATCCATCCTCCATCCCATCCACCTTCCATCCCTTCCATCCCATCCACCCTCCATCCCAATCCACCCTCCATCCCAATCTATCCTCTATCCCATCCACCCTCCATCCCATCCACTCTCCATCCCAATCCATCCTATATCCCATCCACCCTCCATCCCAATCCATTCTCTATTCCAATCCATCCTCTATCTCATCCACCCTCCATCCCAATCATCCTCTATCCCATCCACCCTCCATCCCAATCCATCCTCTATTCCAATCCATCCTCTATCTCATCCACCCTCCATCCCAATCCATCCTCTATCCCATCCACCCTCCATCCCAATCCATTCTCTATTCCAATCCATCCTCTATCTCATCCACCCTCCATCCCAATCCATCCTCTATCCTATCCATCCTCCATCCCAATCCGTCCTCTATCCCATCCACCCTCCATCCCATCCATACTTTATCCCATCCATCCTCCATCCCATCCATCCTTTATCCCATCCACCCTCCATCCCGATCCATCCTCTATCCCCATCCGTCCTCTACCCCATCCACCTTCTGTCGCAAATCTTCCGTCCCCATCCTCTCTCCTCATGCTCCCTCTATCCCCATCCATCCTCTGTCCCCACCCTCTCACCTTCCCCACGCCCATCCCCTCCAGGTCCAGGACATGTGCTTCAGCCAGGACAGCCGCTGGGTGGCCATCAGCACCCTCCGCGGCACCTCGCACGTCTTTCCCATCAACCCCTACGGCGGCGCCCCGTGCGCCCGCACCCACATGTCCCCGCGGGTGGTCAACCGGATGTCCCGCTTCCAGAAGAGCGCCGGCCTGGAGGAGATCGAGCAGGAGCTCAACAGGGCCACCGCCCTGGGAGGAGGGGTGGGAGGAGGAGGAGGCATAGGAGGAGGCGGCTGCGTCCTAGGCGGCGGCGGAGGCATAGGCGGGCGCTGCAGCCCCATCCCCGGGCTCTCCAGCAGCCCCTCGGGGTCCCCTCTACACGGTGAGGAGCTGGGAGGGAGGGGGGGGGGAATGAAGGGGGTGCTTTGGAAATAGTTTTGAAAGAAAAAAAGAAATCAGAAAAAAATGTTCTCAAAATGCAATGAAATTTACCTCTAATTGGGCTGGAAATGCAATAAAACTTGTAATACATTGCAACAGAATGTAACATCTTTAGATAATGATAATAATTATAAAAGTTTACATATTGAGAACTTAGTTGCTACAGGCTTAGGGAGTACACATTCAAAAATCTATAATTAGTCAGACCTCTGTGGTTTTTCTTTACATTGAGCTGTACTTTAGCTTGCATGCATGCGTGTTGTGTGTGTTGTGCGTGTGTGTGTGTGTGTGTGTGTGTGTGTGTGTGTGTGTGTGTGCGCGTGTGTGTGTGTGCGTGTGTGTGTGTGTGTGTGTGTGCGCGTGTATGTTTCCACTGACTACTCACCTCAGCAGACCTTGTTCCAGGGACTCTGACCTGTCTGCCACAGCCTTGCCTCCCTTGTTTGTCAAACACCATTTCTGGCTGCTCACACTGTCTATGTGTCCCCAGCTGGCACACACACACACACACACACACACTTTCAGCTGCACACTTTTAACTGCACCGCTAGACCCGAGAGAGTTTTACTCGGTATTAAAGAATATATCATGGTGCCGACCGGTCATGGAATTCCTGGAATTACCAGCTGTGAGAGGGAATGTCAGGAAATTTGCTAAATTTCTCTGGGGCAGTCAGGAAATGTCAGGGAATTCTAACACTTTACAGGAATATATCAGAATGTATTTACAACTTATTTCACACATTCATTGTATTAGATGGTTTTTAGCCCAACTGGAGTAGAAACCAGACTGATTGGAACAACATGGAAGTGCTTCCGTATACAATGTTTTTTTCCTATGGCCGCTCCCGGGCTCCATAGGTTGAGTTCACACACTGCAAGTGCTTTTCGCCGGCCTGCATATCTGGGGCCAGAATCGGTGATAGGCGATGCCGTGACGTCGGGGTCGGGGTCAAGTCATATTGTCATCTGTCCTCCCTTTCCTCGTCTTCCCCCACCTCCACCCCTGCCACGGCGCCCTGGCTTCCTCTCCCCTTTCCTGCCTTCCCCTGTCAAGACCCAGACCCCTACCTAACCCCTGCACAGAAACACCCATATACACACACACACACACACACACAGAGTGAAAAAGTCCGCTATCTAACATTAGAGGGATGTCTGAGTTTTGGCGAGTCCTGCGATGAGAGACAGAGGAGGGAGAGAGGACATCAAAGCGAGGAGGGTAGGAGGTGAAAGTGAGCGAGCGCAGTAATGAGGTGCAATCGAGAAAAATGAAGGAGAGATAGAGCGAGGGAATAAAAGACAGAGCGCGAGGGGAAAGATAAGTTGGTAGTAGCGGCGCTGAAAGCCGGAGGTCTTAGGGAGCGCGATCGTAAATCACACTTTGGTTTCAAAGGAGGGCATTAGGGCCACCTGTCAACAATTAGTCCTCACAGTGATACCCTACTCTGTGTGTGTGTGTGTGTGTGTGTGTGTGTGTGGGTGTACGCACATTTGAAGAAAACAAAGGCTCTACAGGAGTGACATTTCATTTTCTTAGGCAAACCTACAAAAAAAAAAAGGGAGCTAGTCAAAATGAAAGATTAAGCTCCCGTAGCACGCAGCGCAAAGTTTGTCTCGACTCGTGCTGAGAAATTTGAAGGTTTTCATAACTCAGTGATATTGCGCCGCATACAGTGCAATCCGCAGGAAATTGTAGACAGGTTTTCGCACCCCTTTTATCAAGGTGTTAATCCGTGCCATATGGACGCCGGCTCGCTTTATGACATAAACAACACGGCGCCTCCTACAGTGTGAGCCGAGAGGCGGGCTTGTAGCGTTACATCCTCATTCGTATCGGGTTTTTTTTTTTCTTCCCCCAGACCAAACGACAGGTTGCACGGCCCTTTAATTTGTACAGATGTGCTCAAAAGGCCATGATCACATAGGACACTTTTTTTTTTTTTTTTTCCCCAGTTGTTTTCAATGGTTTTTGGCGCTCCCCTGGACACTGCGCCACACTTTATGTCAGCGCAAAAATAGCCCTTGAAGGAGGCACTATCTAGGTGGAGCAAGATGATCCTCTTCCTCAAGAGCAAGGAGAGCAATTGTTAATTAACTTTTGCCTGCCCGTTTTTATTTTCACCAGTTGTTTTGAGCTCTTGCTCTCGCTCTCTGTCACTAGCGACTCTCACGGCTGAGCTTTGCATTTATGTAGGAGAAAAAAGCTCCTATGTGAGGAGAACCTAAGGAGAAGTCCTATGATTTCAGGACTGCAAAACATCTCCATCCTAACAACTCATTTAGTCTATGATTGAGTCCTAAATTCCAAATTTCTTAAAACAAGTGAAAAAATCTGCCAGTGAGGTGAGATGACTCTACTTGTTTTCCGATGCAGTTTCACTTGTTTCAGGAGTTTTCTAGAAATGAGTCAGTATGTTGAATCAAGTCAGAAAAAGGCAGATCACTGCACTACTATCAAGAAAATGACAGTTGATTCTACAAAATTCTTGAAACAAGTTGGTTTGAAGTAGAAACAAGTGAAATGATCTAACCCCATTGGCAGACTTCTTCACTTGTTTTAAGAAAATTAGGATTTTTAGGACCCAATAATAGACTCAATGACTATTTTTGCAGTGTGGATTCAAAAATCATTGACAAGAGCTCACACGCTGATGAATAAAAAGGGAATAAATCCAAAAGAGGCCCACTGATGCAACAAAAAGGACTGACATGTATTTACAAAAGGTCAGCTCACCAGTGGGAACTCTTTGGGAGTTCTTCCTCTTCTTTTTTTTTTTGTCAGCGCACGAGTTCTTGTTGGTTTCTCTATGTCCCTTATTTTGAAAATAAGTTGATACCAAGGCATCCTGTTGCATGTAAATTTAGAAACGTCCCCACCGCCACCGCCACCACCGCCACCGGCGTTGATAACACAAGATAATTCGCCCAGTTTTTTTGCACCGGACGCAAACACATTGACTCACGGCTCGCTTTTGTGTCGCGCCTTTCCGCCTGTTTTTGCGAGCCGGGTGTGAATTTTGGGCAGCGCAGGCCGGTTTCTTAGGCTGGCAGAGGGGGGAGCGGGGGGGCGGAGGCGAGAGCCGGGGCCGGGCCACCTAGCCACAACAGCTGCCCTGTGATTGTCGCCGGCGAGGACAGCGTTGATTTTTGGGAAGGAACTGTGGAAAAGTACACATCCTTCTCAAAGCTGCCAGCCAGGCCTCCGGCACACCTAAAAATAGAGGCTACAATTGGCCCTCTTCTTGTCACTGTTTAAATGTGGAACGGCTATTTACGTCCTCCGCATACATTTTCTTCCCCCCCTTTTTTTTTTTTTTTCGAAACCCTTGTCTCCCGTGTGATCAATGCATTGTCATTTGAGGTGATGACCCGTAACACGTGACGGGGCCCACACTGTAAAGGGCGGTTTGTCTGCGGCCCAACATATACAAGGCTAGATTAGAAAGTGCAAGTCTCGCTGCGCAGGGCAGAGGTTATTGAGGTTATTCCACCAAGCATGTGGCAGCAACTGTAGAATTATATGATTCAGATGTTTTTTTTGAAATGGAACCCCAGTGCAGTACACTATAATACAGCGATACGTAATGCAAATAAGGTTATGTGCGCTCCAAATAACTCGATCCCACATGATACTGACAGTAATCCCTGATTTTTCTTTTGATCCGGATTCACACTTCTATGTCAAGGTCTATACTTTCAGATTAAACCTTAAAGGCGTCTAGTGCTGCTGGGCGGAGTCGAGGCTATAAACTACTGACTCGGGATCAGTTTTGGCCTGAGATGCTGCTAAATCTTTCTGCTTTCCCCTTCCCTGCTACTGCAGCAATGAATAGAGAGACTCGTTTGAGAGACAGCCGCCATCAGTCCGAAGCATTCGCACTATCTGTGTGTGTGTGTGTGAGCGTTCTCTTTTTTTTTTACGCGCATGGGTGCCTTTCGTAAGTGTGTGTGTATACACAACCCTGGTCATACACTTCCCAACCATGAAACATCAACATAGGGCTATTAGTCAGTGCAACAGATTTGTTTCTTCACGGCGCAAAAAGCCCCGGTGGTCCGATTACCGAGCCATCTGGGCCCCTGGCGCTGGTTCAGAGGGAGAGAGGGGGGGGGGGGGGGGGGGGGGGGGGGAGGCCGAAAAACAAGGTGTGACGGGAAACTGTTAATTCACTTGTTGATAAAGGGACACTTCCTCTCCTGCTATTAGAGGCCGCCGCGTTGCTTATTTGGGTTTTGGACTTTCGTTTTATCTTGCCTCCCTTCGCCCACCCCCACCCCCCACCCCCCCACCCCGACGCCCCCTCCCTCGTCACTCGTCGCACCCGCGGTCGAAAAAAAACACAACCGACGCACCGCAGAGGTTCCGCGGCGAGAGGAAGCACATTACCTCATAACCGGTGGGCCATGACACGTATGTACATGGCCCGGCTGTGACCCCCGGGGTTTTTGGACTACACAGTTGCTGTCCGCTATGCTCGAGACTCTGGGAGGATAAATGACAGCTTTGAAGTAGTAGTTCAAGCTTCGATATGCTATATGGAGTATGCTGTCCGCCTCGATGCAGGAAGTGGATTGTTAGTCCCGCCCTCCTGCCCCTCAGTCGGTCGATTCCCCGCCCCGACACTTGTCACTCATGTTCGATGACCTGAGGCTGAGGTAACCGGCATCCTTCAAGCCTCCACAGGTGTTGAAGAAGCAGCCAGTCTGCAGTAAAAAAAAAAAACATGTTCACAGTGTTTTTGAACGTTTAGCTTCACTGTAACTTCACCCTCCATTGTTGTCGTTGCTGTGACTTCCTGCTCTGTGGCCACTAGCCTCACCTTGGTAGCCACATCCAGCCTCACCTCTGGACACGCCCACAGCAAATGGTATACGCCCCAAAACATCCCAAGATCATTGACCCTCATCCTACCAACATATTTAACATACAAGGACTACCTACTGGGGTTCCATGGGGACCCCAAGATTAAACTACTGTAAGAAACAACCATCATGGAAAAATGTGAACTTATTTCTTCTCAAAACATTATTAGTTATGTAGTTTAATGTCATCTGAAAAAAAACAGGTTATTATTATTTTAGGAAAGTTACAGTTAATTAAATGATATATTGCATTTCTGACTTTGAACATCATCTTACCTTAGGAAGAGCTGACAAGAGCACATGAGGAAATCTGTGTCTGCTGCATCTGTGTCTGTCTCCTTCAAAATGACTGACAGAGAGCCCCTACCCCCCCCTGATAGTGTGTGAGACTTTAAATTAGGACCCATGGCAAACATGAACTCAATAAACAGTTCCATCGTTCCATCTATTAAAACTGCATAGGCGGAATTGGGTGCTTCATTGGTATTTTTTAAAAAAGCACTAATTAAAACAGAAACAGAAAACAATGATATGAAGTCATTAGGAACAAATTGATTGACAAAGTTGTGAAAAAGTTGGAATGATAGAATAAAGCACCTGTGAGATATGACAAAAAGTATAGCTCTGGGGTCTGCGGGTGCCCCAGAGGTAGGATGAGGGTTAAAAAGACAATTTCAGACAAACACACAGACAGATAATGTAGAGTAGATCGTATGTATTTGTTATTATTTTAACGTGAAACAAGTTGGATATTGTCACTCTAATCTGAATTCAGAAGGTTGACCCTTTATTCCACTACTGGATGATTTAGTCGGTTGTTGTTGGCTATAGATTCTAGATGTAAAGTGGAGCTCACAGTCTCAAATGGAAGAAATAACTTCTCACACCAAGGTGTTTCAATGCAGACTTTCCATTTGTATTCATCTACATCCGACCGATAAAATGACGTGCTTTCGAGTTGTCCGGGAATAAGAAGTTATGAGCGTGTCACGGTTGGTGTTGCATGCATTTTGGCCTTGACATACTGCAGCAGAGAGTGGATGGTATACTGCAGGAGGGGCATAACACAGGGAAGCACACACACACACACACAAATACACCATATACCTACCATGCAGTTCAGAACACCATTGCTTGCTTTTCTTTATGCCTGATCATCTGTGTTGCATTTTTGTGCCTTGTGGGAAGCAACAAATCACCTTTTTTTTTGGTTTTGTTTTTTTGTTTTTTTAACTTCGTTGACTGCACTGAACTTGAAGCACATTGTAAATAGAATTAGAAAATACAAAAATACAAATTGTTATCTTCAACTTGTGTAGAAAGTGTTGTCAGGGTATTGCAGGGTAGTTTTGCAAGGTGTAATCCAGACAGGGAGCGTCAGGAATTTGATCAGTTCTCTGGAGAAGACTGGGAATATCAGGGAATGTTGTACTTTCACGTTGCAGGAATATAGCAGAATGTGTTTTCCAACTTGTTTCGCACATTCAGCGCATTAGATGGAGTGGAAACCAGACTGAAAAAACAACAGAAGAAGAGTTTTAGGTGATAGAAGCGTTATAGAAAGTCATGGAATTGTACACCGAGGGCAAGGTGGGAACCCTGTGCCGCACTACCGGAGTTGTCCTCCATGTGGTGCTGTGTGGTCAGGATTCCAGCAGCATAGAGGGAGGAGCGGAACAGCCAGGCAGGCCTTATTCCACAGAGAGAGAGAGGAGAGAGAGAGAGAGAGAGGGGGGGGGGGGGGGACTTGTAAAGCTTGACTTGTGCTGCGAGGGTTTTGCCTCGATACAAATCTAACATAACAGAGAGAGAGAGCTGGGTAATTTCTCCGGCGTTTTTATGAATGGTCACTTCCTCGAGCTAAAACAACTTATGGCCTTCCTTTTTTGGAGTTTTTTTTTTTTTTTTTTTTAAAGAGGCGGTCTGAACACTTCTGATCGATTTGTTTCAGTCTCGAACGTTGAGGTTTTCAGCCCGTAAATATTTTGTTCCGTAAATATTGAGGGGTTTTTTTTGGTTTTTTTTGTTTTTTTTCTGAGATTGACAGCAAACTCCTATTTTTCTGTGTATTTTAATTAGAGTACGGTACTGTCAATTTTCTTTTGATGTTATTCATTTTTATAATGACTCTCAAAGTGGAAAAAATCATTACTGATTTCACCTTATATATCTAAATTTATATCTGTATTTATTTTGTATTCAAGCATTTGTCGACCTGAGTTTTGACGAAAGAACATAATTCCGTGACAGCATAAAGTCACCTGTTAACTTCAATAAAAAAAACAAAATACCTGGGATCTATTGTATGATATTCAAATATGATGAGCAATATCTCTCAGTTGTTTAACCTACAAATTCATGTCAGCAGGTAATAGAAAACGGCAAATAGCTTTCTAAAAGGAGCTAATGTACCTTTTAAAAGCGGCCCAACCTCCCATACAGTGGAGAGGATTACGCTTTGTGCATTACTTAGCGCGTCTGATTTAGCAGTCGCGTGTCATCTAAGGTAAACTATAGTGTTAGCGGCATGCATTTGTTGCAGGCTTCATCGGCAGGCTTCTTTCTCCTGTGGTCGGGCAGAGCAGCCAGAGCCCAGATCGGCTTGAGTCAATAAACGGAGAGAGAGAGAGAGAGAGAGAGAGAGAGAGAGAGAGCTCCTCGAAAAAAAAAAAAAAAACCACACTGCAATCGAACAAGCTGTTTACCCTGAAAATTAGCCTTCCCCTGTACTTTTAGGGCTTTTAAAGCGACCAAAAATACACAGTGCGCGGAATATGTATCTTGGCCCCGGCGTCGGGCCTCCGCCAGAGACCTCGGGTCCTTTTTTTTTGTTTTTTTTTTGTTTTTTTTTTATATACGAACCCTAATAACTCAATCTCCACGACCGCTAAACCCTCTTATCGCCGGGCGCTCGCCGCTGCACTCCTCATTATTTGATTTGCAAAATTGTAAGGTAGAGATAAAGGAATAAAAACCCGGGGCCACGCACGGGCGGCGCTTGTGGCTTCGAGTGTACCGCCCCCCCCCCCCCTCTACCATGTGATGATTTTTTTTTTTTTACAGAAAAGAGAGCAGAGAGTCAGGCCCGAGGCCTTCCGTTTTCGCGGGATCCATACGTGTCGCATCCCGCCTTTCGTTCCCCCCCCCCCGCCTCCCGCCATGTCTATCTTCCTCATACTTTGTTGTTTTTGTTTTTCCTCTCATTTTTCTATTTCCCGCCTAAGTGTCGGTTGGGCCCGACGCTGCGGTTTGTGTCCAAGTGTGTTGTCGGGAAATTACGGCCGTCTCGTTAGTTGCAGTATGTATTTTAAATGCGACTAGCGACATATAATTATGATTAGTGACATAAAAGGAGAAAACTGACATGCCTTTATTGGGACTTAAATATGTCGTGTATGATTGTTGTGGCAAAAGGGAACAGAGTTATGACAATTCTCGTGACCTGCATCACCGGTGGGTCTGTGAACTGCTGCGTTTACAGTAGCACAGCACAGGCCCACACACACCCACACACACACACACACATTATTTTAGAGAGAAAATGTGACTAATCTGGGTGAAGTCAGTATTATCTGAAATTGAAATGTTGGACATGTTTGTGAAAAAAAAAAAAAAAAAACTATTATGTATCGCATTAAAACCGGGTTCCTTTCCAGCACTTGTAATCGAACATGACTCGCTCTCCCTTTAGACGATATATCACGGTATTATTTTTGAAGCAGCGGTGTGAAAATGTTTGGATCAGACGCTCGTTCGCATCGCCACTGCAGAGAAGGGGGGTGGGGGTGGGGGGGGGTTGACACGCCATTTATTTTTGATTCAGACGCTGTCAAAACTCTGCCAGCTGAAGTCGGATCAAAGCGGGCCCGCGGTCGTTACCAGCTATTTAAACGGAGCTGCCGTCACAAGTGAGCAGCACCCATAATGTCAATCACAGGCAATCAGCATTAGATCGGGGGGGGGTCTTTCTTTTAAATGGCAAAAATCAAATCGAATCAGATCTTTACATCCCAGGGCTGTAGCTGCTGTGTGTGTGTGTGTGAGTGTGTGTGTGTTTGGATGCAGTATGGAGATGTGGCAAATGTCAGCTTGGTTTAAGCTAGAGAAGAAGTGCAACTAGTCACCGGTGTGAAGAACATGAGAGTGTGATTTTTTTCAGATACGAAGATACGGCACAGCACATCTCATTATCTCCTCTCTCTCTCTCTCTCTCTTATTATTTCCTCTCTCCTCTCTCCCGACCGCGGGGTTATAAAAAAAAAAAAAAGGAGAGAGGCGTTTTTAGACCCGGACGGGGGTTTGGAGGCTGGGAGGCTGCTTCTTCTTCTTCTTCTTCTCTTCCTCTGCCCCAGGGGTCATTCGGGTTTAACCGCGTCCGCTGATCTGTTTCTAATCACACACACACACACACACACACACACACACACACACACACACGTGCGCACGGAGGTAGCATTTTTGATTAAGCTGGAAAAAGTTGCGCCAGTGTCAGTGCTGCCAAGTATTTGAAATATACCTACAGTTATTTTTACACTTGTTTACTGAATTCCCATCCAGTCAGTGGAAACAAAAGGTAGAAGGAAAAAAAGGCTGTGTGGCATGAAGTAAAGCGATGATGAGATGAAATTGAAATCAAAAGCTTCAACAGAATTGTAATTCTAAACTTTTTGTTATATGGGAAGAAATTCATGAGGTTCTTTCACACCTATTCGCCACCTGAAATAGTTCATAAAACCTTATTCACACACTGTTCTGGCAATGTCTTACTAGGGTTAAGGCCAATATAGATATTTATTAAATATCGGATATCAATATTTGTCTTAAGGAGCTGCCCACCCAACCAGCCTAAAATACTTTTTTACTGTCTTATGATGGTCTAAATGCTTTTTCAGAGGTTTTTCCACCACAACAAGATTGATTATTCTAGGTTAAGCACTGAATACTTAATTTTTGGGCTCTGGTTAAATTTAAATATATTGAATATCGACACAAAATTTCTGCTATCTGCGACCTCAGTCTAAAATAGCTATATCAGTATGGGCCTTCAATAACCCATATCAGTCGGATCCTAGCTCATACAGTATTGTTTTTCTAACTTTTTTCTCGTATCACCTATTACCTACCTAATGTTTCTAGCGGCCCCAAAAGTGATTATGCGGACTACTAAAATTTGAGCCAGTCTTTCAGGTCAACTAGGCTTGAATATGACGCAGCAAACCTTTACATATCCATAAACTTCGGTGTCATTTTCTCCGCAATCATTTGTCGGCCCGTTTGAGCGCTCCCACTCGGCCCGAACACAGCGGCAACCGTGTCTGAAGCTCTCACTCTCTCTCTCTCTCTCTCTCTCTCTCTCTCTCGAAATTGGTGCGTAAGTGTGTATGGCGTGCATCACACACACACACACACACACACACACACTCCCCTCCCACCGCCTCCGAAACCCAGCTTTCCCCAAGCATCCAATCATCAGCCATCACCCGTCCCTCTTTACCGTGAGGTACTAGCTCCTTGACCCAAATCAGATGAAGCCTACACACACACACACACACACACACACACACACACACACATGGTTAGAGTATGGGTGTCATCTGATCCAGTGGAGCTGTCTGACCCCCACCCCCACCCCCCCCCACCCCCCCTTCGCCGGCGACTCACTCCTGTCTGATGAAGCCTTGTAAATACTGACATGCTGTAAACTTGCAGATCTGATTTCAGCGTGTTTTTTTGACCGTGTTGCCGTCATTACACCGGTTGTTGTGTGTGTAGGGATGCGTGTGTATAGGTGTGTGTATGTGTGTGTGTGTGTTTTACATGCATACATTTACGATGCTGTGTTACCGTGGCTACTTTCCCCCCCCTCAGCAGCAAGCTTCTCCCCCTCGTCATGTTTTTTTACCAAAGACAGACCAGGCTGCTGCTATGGGAGCACACTCCGAACAAACTGCTGCCACATACAATATGTTACACATCTAAAATAATAATATCTCACTTTTCAAGCTAACATTTGGGAAGGGGGGAGGGAGTCGGTTGGAGCTATGAAGTTTATGAAGGGCGAAAAATAAGATCTGAGAAATCATGTCTTGGGAATTTATTTATTTTTTTTAACTCCCTTAACATGAGAAACGTCAATAAAAACACAAAAAACGCTCGAGAAGAAATGTTCCCAAATAGGGGGCTGTTCGTAAAAACCTCTTGCGGTTTGGGAGCGGGGGGGTGTGTGGGGGCTGTGGGTCGGGGGGGGTGGGACCGGGCAGGGAGCCACTTTCACACAGGCCGGCCTGACCTCCACTTCTTAACTCTCCGACCCAAAATAGCAGACGAGGATCGCTGCGAAGATGTGGGGGGGGGGGGAGAAAAAGGGGGGAAAAAAGCCAAGGAGATGGATCCCCTCCGCCGTGACCTTACCTGGGAGAAAAGAAGGGGGAAAAAAAAAAAAAGAAAAAAACCCCCTGATGGCTTTTCCACCAGTCTTCCGATTCCTTCGCAAAACAGTAAATCTTGTGAAGTTTATTTTCTTTGCAGCATCTGTGTTTTATAAGGGCTCTTTTAATTTGTTTTTACTTTGTCCAATGGGGGATCCCCCCTCTTTCTTTTTTTCTTTGTGTCCGACCCGTTTTTAGCCCTCCCCACCCTCCGTTTCTCTCTCTTTTTCTCTCTCTCTTTCCTCTCTGGAAGTGAGTGTTTTAATAACGATACTTTGGGGAATTGCGATGGCAGAGCAGCTCTCTCCTCCCTGCACAGCGGAGAGACTATAGCTTCCCTTCTCCTTCATCCTCCTTCCTCTCTCTCCCCCCCCCCCCCCCGTCCCCGGCTTTAATCCCTCCCTCCTTTACTCTAACATGTCTGGGAAACTTGGACGGGGCGAGAGAGAGGGATGAACGCACGGAACCGGGGTTAGACCGATATATATATATGTATATGGGGTTTACCGATATCGGCGTTATCGGCCTGTCGGTGTCATCCGGAAGAATCTGACCAGAAGAATCATTCCTGTGTGGTGGGGTCTGATTTTTTGGTTTTGTTTTTGCACTTAATCAGTGTCAGGCCTTTTTTTGTCAGTTGGTCTTTATTGTTTTTCTTCTTCTTTAGCGTGCCACTTCTTGTTAGTTTCTTTTTTGTCTGTAAAACCTGCCTCACTCTGCTAAACCCACCTGAAAGAATTCCATTAGTCTGGGTCTGGGTCTGAGTTGGTC
>NW_027283884.1:0-30000 GCF_046629955.1 Centroberyx affinis
CTAACATGTTAAATTACTTTTGCTCTTTGGTGCTTGCTATGTGCCTGGCTTTTTTTTGTCTGTTTAGATTGTATCTTGCTCTGTTCTCTTTGTGTTTAAAGTAACAGATCAAGTTGACTTAATTTATCACTTGACTCCTCTCTCTGTCCCGCTGTGGTCTCAGTCTTCCTGGGTTTCGGCGTGGGGTCCTGTGGGCGGGGCCTCGGCGGGGCGTCCGGCTCGCGCCCGGCGGCAGCTGCACTTCAGGAACGAGTGGGCCACCTGGAGCGGCTGGTCCGCCTGCTCACGCACCTGTGGGGGCGGAGCCTCAGTACGCACACGCACCTGCATCACCAGGTGAGGAACAGCCAGGTCCTGCTCTGGAGCAGAGGTGATGCTACAGAAGCCCATTGAGGACATAAGTGTATTTATACCATTTTCTTTATTTTCTCGAGAAACTGAGTTATTTTTATCATTATCTTGAGATAACACATTTTGTTTTATCTCATTATGTCTGGAAATCCCAAGATCTCGAGATAATTTTCTCATTATGTCAGGATAACAAAAATTGTTTTCTTGAGATAATGAGATAAGATTTTTGCTTGGAACTAACATCCTAAAGGAAAGCATATTATTCAAAACCCAAATGTTGCAGTCGGCAACCTGTTAGTGTTCAGTCGGCATGGCATCATGTGATGCGGCACAGTTGGAAATCTCAACGAACAATATGAATTCATTAATCATCTCGGGAAAACAAAGTTTGGTTTTCTCCAGATAACGAGATAATTACCCAATCACCATTACTTTGTTATCTCGAGATAATGAGAAAATTATGTTGTTATCTCGGGAAAACAAAACGTGTTATTTCAAGATAATGACATGATAATAACTCAATATCTTGAGAAAACAAAGAAAATGAACTCGTTGTCACAGGAAAACAACGTGAATAAAAAGATTGAATATGTCCTCTATGAGCTTGGGTTCTACTTGCATCATATGTGCATAGTTCATGGTTGAGTGTGAATACTTTCTCCTGTTGTTTACACCTCACTGAATCCAGTAAAAGCCCGCTCTGTGTTGCAGGAACCCGGTCGGTGGGCCGTGTGCAGGAGATCCCAGACAGTACAAGATCTGCAACACCAAGGTCAATACAGCCTCCAGGTTTTCCCTCTACATCAGTCCCACTGTATGAGAGACTGACTTTCAATGCAAACATTTCAGAACAATGACTGAGGTTGACTCTAGACGGTTGGTAGGACAGGTGTGTTCAGGGCCGAGGGCGTTCAGGGTGTGATCAGGAATTTCTCTGACATATTAACCTGCGTCTCTCCGCTCCTGTCGTTCTGCTGCCGCCAGCTATCAGACTGTCATTGTGTTAGCCGTGTATTCTGAGGTCAGCGGAGCCTCAGACGTGTCGGGGTGTGTGTGTGTGTGTGTGGGTGTGTTTGGACAGCCAGTCACTGTGGCCCGTATTGATTAAAGGAAAAACACACAAATGGGCTGCGAGCGTGTTGGAGCAAGCCGGGCTGGCTCGGATGTGTGAGCATGTGCGGGTTTGTACGCTCGCCCGTTTGTGTGTGTTCGGCTCATTTCTCTTAGTGAATGGACACCAATCCCCGGCTTCTCCCTCTGTTGCACTTTATGGGTAGTAACCGGTGTGTGTGTGTGTGTGTGTGTGTGTGTGTGTGTGTGTATGCAGGAGTGCGCCCCCGGCTCAGAGGATTTCAGAGAGATGCAGTGTGCTGCCTTTAACGACAGACCGCTGGTGGCTGGAAACGCCTACAGATGGACCACCTTCCATGGAGGTTGGAGAAACTTATACCCCCCCCCCCCACCCCCCCTCCCATACACACACACACACACACACACACACACACACACACTATCCACACTTCCTGAGCATTGGTATATTGTCACTCTGTCAGGTGAAAACCTTGTTACTCCATATTTGGTGATTTTCTTCAGTTGAATGAAGGACGCGGCAGCAAGCAATCAAGCGCTCTCCTAGACGTACCACCTTGATATTTCACCAGGTTTTGCA
The DNA here is from genome assembly GCF_046629955.1 of Centroberyx affinis. Classification (NCBI taxonomy): domain Eukaryota; kingdom Metazoa; phylum Chordata; class Actinopteri; order Beryciformes; family Berycidae; genus Centroberyx; species Centroberyx affinis. The sequence continues at coordinate 2,021 of NW_027283884.1, forward strand.
CCCCAAAGTTCAACTATATTGAACTTTAACCCCCAAACACGCTGACCTCTACCAGGCGTCCAATGGCATTCCAACATTTACAGGAGGCGGAAGTTTTGTAGGCACCAGAGCACCAAGGAAAATAACTCTACATTAAAAACATATCGGAACCTGGCCAAAAAGTCATAGCCATGGTAGATAATATCCAAGGATGGGGATACCAAGTTAGAAAAAATATATTGCGTTATTTACATAGATAGCCACAAGCCTAGATAGCATCATTGTTGAATTATTTCAGCTGCTTTGAACGATGTTAAGACCTGAAAGCATTAGCGTAGCACATTATTCATGTCATTAGTAAATCTATCTACACCATTTCAAACGGACTATTTACAGAAAACTAACCCATAGGCTGTTGAAATTGTTTAATAAACTGCTGGTGACTCCGCTAGTGCATCTGGAAAGGCACAAGCGGCAATGCTCCAAAATATACGCATTGCCGCTTCTGGCGTGAAAGCCCCGTCAGGCTTTATGAAACCTTTTCAAAACCAATTAGATAAGCTCAAAAATACATGGCGGTCAAGCTATAAACAAGGCTGTTTTTCTTCCTGAAAAGTTGGAGATAAGAGGTTTTCACCCGACAACAGCGTTACAGACACACATTCAGGTACTTGCAGCTATCTCCCTAGCAGTGCCGCCGATCTTTCTGCACGCCTGAAACACCGTGACATGACGGGCTAACAAACTTCTGAATTGCGTTTGGTCCACAGATGATCTGTAACCGCATGCACAGAATGGGAAAATACCATCTGGGGATGAGTGTGTGTGTGTCTTTTTTTCCGCTTGGCCCCCGCCTCTCTGTATAACTCCAGTTATTGTGTTGGTATAGCGCTCATGTGGCAAAATTTCCATGCTGTCATGCCACTCGTGTGTTTAATCCCTCCTGTGTTATGAGTTTTCCCCCGTGACATCTGCTTGCCTTTTGCCCCCCCCCCCCCCCCCACACACACCTCTTCCTCTCCCCTCAGGTCCCCTTTCACCCCGGCCTGTTCCTCTGCCCTGTCCCTCTGCCTTCACTGTTTTCCCATAATAACCTAACGCGCCGCTGACGGTCGGTCTCCCTCCTCCAGGCTCCAGCCCCTGTGAGCTCAGCTGCCTGGCCCTGGGTCACAACTTCTACTACAACTTCGGCCGGGTGCTGGACGGCACGGCCTGCGGCAAGGAGCCCGGGGAGGTGTGTGTCAACGGACGCTGCCTGGTGAGTGACGCCATTCAGTGTGTGCGTGTGTGTGTGTGTGTGTGTGTGCAAGCTCAGGTTGCTGATATTCACCTTTTATTAAATATCAGATATTGGATATAGTGGAGGTTCCTTCTGACCACAGCTATAGAAGGTCTGAAAAGCCTGCAATGAAATAAAATTTTCTTTGCACATTTTATTTATTCGTTTAATTGTTCCATAGAAGTTTTTGTCAATTAATTCTTCATTTCCCTACCATTGAAAAAAGTGTGGTGGGTCACTCTGCCTTAAAGAGCTGCTGACACTAAAATAATTTCATTAGTCTGGGTTTCAGTGGAGAGTTTTAGTTTCCCATGATGCTCTAAATGCTGTTTCAGAGGCTTTTCCACCCTGACAAGACTAAAAATATGAGGGAACCGCTGAATATTTGTATGATTTTGGCATGAAAGTGGTCAAATATCCGTATTGGCCTTCCGATCCGTGGAATTCTAATGCTTGCTCGTCTCTCTGGACATTCAGAAAGTGATTTGACTGCTTTGCAATTTGAAGTAGTTTTAAAAATGAGCCTGGCACGAACTGAAGTTTTCAAAGAAATGCCAGGATGCCAGGTCTCTCTCTCTCTCTCTCTCTCTCTCTCTCTCTCTCTCTCTCTCCTCTCTTCTTTCCCACTCTGTTCTGGTATAAGTGATGTTGACCAGTCTGACCGGTGCTCTCAGGAGAAGTGAACTCCATGCTGTGCGTTAGGACCAGAGTGCACTCATCAGTGTGGACTGGAGCCTTCAGCTGCTATTACAGCTCTCCGTCCAGCACAGAGTCCAGAGCCGCTCCATCCATCCTCTCTGTCCCCTGCTCACCCCTATCTCTCTCTCTCTCTCTCTCTCTCTCTCTCGGTCAGTTTTTCTCTCACCCTTGAGCAGATGGGGACGATTGCAAAGTAATTTGTGTCCCTTGGGTTGGAGGTTTTTGCACTGCATATTCCTCCAGCAAATGCAGAATAAACCCCTGCTCCATGAAGGTACACATAGGCACAGTTATTTTTACACCGGTGACAAAGGATTAATGGGTCCGTATGTTTGCATATGCTCCGTACGTGTGTGTGTGTGCATGCTAACGTGTGGCGTGCGGTGTAAATAAGTGGATTTATGGGGCGTGAGCTCAGCCGTGGACTTGAGCCGGCCCGAGGTCAGAGCAGCGCAGCGCCTGGAACAGGAAGCAGATGCGGCTTGCAGCTGGTCTGCAGGACTGCAGGACACAAATTGAGATCAGACCACGACACACATGGCTGGCTTGGATACAGCTTGTGTGTGTGTGTGTGTGTGTGTGTGTGTAAATGTGTGTGTGTGTGTGTGAGTGCATGCATACAAGCTCAGGACTGTAGATGTTTGTGTGCATGTATGCACAGCAGATTTTCCAGTCTTAATAAGTGTTGATTTTTTCAGTGACAGTTATTTGGATTTGTTCATAGAGCTGATATGACTGTGGCGGCTGTTCAAAACCATATGAAAGTGTTAAATTAACGCTAATGGGTCTAGACTGATAGAATTTCTCGAATAGAATATTTTTATACTCTTGAGTTAAGTTAACACTGGCTGATTTTGCCTGTGTGCTGGTGTGTTTTCTGTATTTTTGCAGGCCAGTGAGACTCCCTCAGTGGGGCCCTCATGCACTCTGCTACCTTGTCACTGAGGATTCATATCCTGTTGTGCACACGCAGATGCTTAGAGTGTTTTTGTGTTTTTAAGGGTCTGGGGGTGGGAGTGGAGGGGTGGGGTGGGGGGGGGGGTGATTATAGGTTCCCTAGATTGTTGCTCTCTTGCCCGGGAACCTCCCCCTTGATTGGTTTGCTCTGCAATGCGGGAGGTGAGGGCAGGAGGAGAAGGGCAGGCACTGTAATCTATCTGGAGCGAGCAACAAGACTCTCCACACACACCATAAACCGCTCTCTGCCCTTCGTGTCGGTATTTTAACGTCTAAACAAGACGGCTCTCCTGCCCGTCCTCGTCTCTTTAGGCCTTAAAAGCCACCGTCTATTCTGAAGTAAATGTATGTGAGAACGAGAAAATGACAGGGAGAGACAAAACCAAGAGAAAGGTTAGAAGTGGCAGTGGGAGTGCTGCTTCTCAACACTGACAGAGAAACAAGTTCCAACACAGACATCCAACCAGATCAAACTGTTATTTCCTAAACAATCGTGTGTGTGTGTGTGTGTGTGTGTGTGTGCGTGCGTGTGTGTCATACAGAAGCCTGGCTGTGACTTGATCCTGGGTTCACAACAGCAGGAGGATGCCTGCATGGTGTGTGGAGGACAAAACACCACCTGCAGGCATCATAAGAGTGTGTACCAGAGCGACCGTCAGGAGGCAGGTAGGACAGTGACATGTTGCACCGCCCCCCCCCCCCCCTTCCCTACCACACATACACTAACACACTTCATCATATTGTCTCCATGAGGAATCAATTGCATTCTATCAGTTTCAGACCAAAATCTGTGGACAATTCCATTCCAATTGCGTGTTCCTTCCCAAGCGTTATTAATCATTCATGTTTAGTCAAAAGGTTATTGTGCTCCGATAAAGTGAACATTAACCATGGTAACAGTTTTACCTAACAAAAGCACTGGCTGCCTTCCAGGGAGAAATTCAGCTAACAACAGGTCCTCCACAATTGCGGTCATTATGTTTTCAGTTGGAGGGCGTGATGTGGAGGGAAGGTGGAGGCAGGAGTACAGAGTGTTCTTCAAGCCACCGAGCGACACTCTGGCTCCGCGCCACCCAAACATTCTCCAGCTAAGTGGTTCTTGCAGGACGGACACTGGTTTTAGGGCACGTTCACACCGAGCATGTTTGGAGCGGCTCAAGCGAACTGTGGAGCGTTCAGTCTCTTAGTTTGGTTCGCTTGGGCAGGTAAGAAATATGTCTGTGTCGCTCCTCTTCCAAGATAACCGTGTGCGGTTTGTTAGGAGCGAGAACGTAATCCAAACCAACTACAGGAAACGACACACAACCAGAACACAAGGGTTTATGGGTAGAAGGAGAAGGATGTTGACATCTGATAGCCAGCAGTTCCTCGGGCTTGGAAAGCCTAGCATAACAAAATTAAGTCTGGACTGATGCGCATATTGTTCTTAACTGGTATGAACACCAGAGCAGAAGAGACAGACAAGTCCATCATGCCTTGCTAAAGTTACAGGAACTGGAGTCAGATTTGTTTTGATCCTCCCTTGTTGCCAACTAAATCTCCAACAGGATGACAGGTTGTCAAAACCGTCCAAAAAACAAGCTTCTTGTGAGTCATGTGACTTTTGTGTACAAGTCCTGGTTTGCCTGTAATTGGACAGTGTGAATCTAAATGAACCAAATACAAAAAATGCAACAAATAAATCAAAGAAAAGAAAACAAACTGCAGGTGTGATTGCACATGCAGTAGAAGCAAACATCCCCCCAAAAAATACATACAGTATCGTGCACATACAAGCAACATGCAGACGCCTCTGTACACGCTTCAGTGTTCGATGGATCGTGTACACATGCAGCATGAACACACACACACACACACACACACGCACACACACACAAACAGAAAGTACCCAACACCTCTGGCGTGCGACTTGGCCCGGCGCTCGGCTCGGTAACAGTAGCCTCTTCAGTCGGCTCAGTGTGTCGGCAGAGCAGAGCTGACAGATGGAACGCCGGCCATAATGGCTCAGATTGAGCAAGGAGAAAACAGGCTGATAATAGCCGCTTTGTTTGGGCGACTCGACAGCCTTGGGAGGTTTTCTCTCCTGCAGCTGTATTCCCCAACGGAGGGAGAACCGGCGGAGGGAAGAAGTGCCTCTCCGAGAGCCTCGAGCTCATCACCATCTGGCTGTAGCTGCAAAGCGCGTCTGCGGCGTTCACATGTCTTCAGTTTAAAAGTTATGTCTTGATAGCTGAAGCCCTACAGATGAACCTTGTGCATAGTTTCTCTCAGAAATGGGTAAGCAGGAGCAACCAAAGTTCTCCGCTGTTCAGAAGTCAAGATGAATGGTGTTGGTCCTGGGGTTCCCTTTCACTGCAGAGCAGCAGGGGAACCATACAGCTGTCCCCAGCCTTTTGTTTTGGCTCACCAGTGAAATATCGCCCTCTAATGAATGGCTGAGATTTCGGCTCATTCATAAATTGTCTCTCTCTCTATGCTCGTGAACGGTTTATGTAAGTCATTAATCATAGTTAGTCATTACTTGAGTCAGAGATTATAGATCGTTTTATAATGACCTTTAAAGGCAGACTTTCAACAGTGCAGGAGGATTGTAGCACCAGACTCAGCCAGGATATTTTCGAAAGAACATAATTGGCAGATTACACAAAACAGTGTATCCTGATAATGAGTTACTGATTACCTGTTAGTTACTGATTGCTGGAAATTGAAGGAAGATGATTTAGTCTGAACATAGAGTGAGAGATTGTGAGATTAACCCTGAACATACAGTACACAGTACAAACAGCAGGCCTGCGCCTTCTCTTTTAAGATGACTGAAGATAGCTCTACAACATGATACAGTAAAAGGGTTGAGAAGCCAAAAGAGGTCAAATGACCATTGTTGTCCAATGTACCAACAGCCTTTCACAGCTACTGAAACTCTCAAAATGTCTTAAAATGATGCCTAGAATGCTTTTTTGTTCTGTAAAAAAATTTGAAAGGGCAGTCAGTTACTCAGTGGGTCTGCTCTGAGGGACATATTGGAAGGTGTAGCCCAGTGTTTCTCAAATGGGGGTAGTACCGCTAGGGGTACTTTGAAGGACTGCAGGGGGTACTAGGAAATTTCTAAAAATGTGTCTTGTGTTGTGTTTTTTTTAAATATATATATATATTGGTTATGAACAATTGTAAAATAATGCCACCTTAATAAAATTAAAACTAAATAAAGGAGCGCCCTGAGCTGGGAGAGAAAGCTTTGAAGCAGCTACTACCCTTTGGATCCACTTATTTGTGCGAAACATCCTTTTCTGTAATGACCCAGATCAAAAGAAAGCAAAGAAACAAACTGTCTGGAAAAGAGTCTGATCACTGCAGCTGCCTCCCTGCCACCCAAAATGACAAAAATCATAAGTAAAGCACAAGTATTACAAAAGTAATTGACCAAGCCATTCATATTTACTCCGCCAAATAACATGCAAATACATTATTTATAATCATTTTCCTTTTTTTCCCTCCCCAAAATGTTTTGTGCTGGTGAAAGGGGTACTTGGTTGAAAACATGTCTGAAAGGGGGTACATTCGTAAAAAATAGTTTGAGAACCACTGGTGTAGCCAATTATACTTTGATAGTGTTTTTCAAAATCTTAACATGTAACATTTCCAATGAATAAATGCCCACCAGGCTTTTCTGAGAGAAAGGTTAAAAGAAAAGTGGCCGGACAGGACTGGAGTGAAGAGTGTGATTTAGTTTAGTTTAGAAGAGTGTGATTGAGCATCTGAATGAGCAGACCTTTCCGTTTATGCCCACGATTTACTTTACGCTCTTTTGAAAGTCAACCTGTAAGTTCACTCACTCTCTTTGAGGGTCTTTAAGAATTGCTCTCTTTAAAGGCTTTAACACGGTTAAAAAAAACAGCTACATTGCATTACATGTACATTGCATTTGATAAGATGATATACAGTATGATGATAGTGATAAGATGATCATCATGTGCTGCAACAGAATTCTACAGTATATTATCATTTTTAAGCTTGTCTGATAAATGTTTTTTATTCACTTTTTATAAAATAATCAATCTCCCATGAAGCTTCATCCAATAACTAATGATGTGTATTAGTCTGAAAAGGGAAAATTGAAGTTATTCATGTTGAGAAGTCACAAGCTGCATCCCCTCCTCCTCCTCATTATTATTGTAGTGAGTTAAAAAGGATGTGAACCACGGCTCTAAATGAATGTTTCTGTCGGTCAGGAGGGCCTTTTGGATACAATGAAGTGGCCATGATACCAGCTGGAGCCACTCACATCCGAGTCACTGATAACAGCAGGAACTATCTGGGTAAGACTCAGCCTGTCTCACACACACACACACACACACACACACACACACACAGTCCACCTGCTGTATATACGAGCTTCAGCCCCTCTGAGGATGAAATCACTTCATTGCCTCCATCGCTGCCACTTTTAAATAATCCCTGGTAGACTTGCCATGACTTCCACTCCCCAGAAACAGGAGCGGTTCTCAGCGGTCCCATCTGCTCTCTGGACCCGCTGTGTGTGTGTTTTCCAGGCAACATAATAACCAAGGGCATCTATTCTCATCCATGTTTATGAGACCAAAATAAAGCAGACCCCGCAATGGCACACTCTGTGATCTTGAACGGGACGCTCGTAAAGGCTTTATCTGGCCACTGGGGCTAGACAGGTGAAACTACTTATTTCCCCTCTCATGTCATGGAAAATCCCTCTCCCACCCGTATCCCAGTGCTGAAGACAGACGGCTTCCATATATAGTCAGCTGGCATATTTCTGCTTCTGCCAGTTTGCCATTGCCCAAACATGACCCACTGATACGGAGATCTGATCGTTGGAAATATTTGACTCACTTCTCCATCAACACTGAATAACTCGGAGTAACACTAAGACTCTCATTCCTTCCTTCCCTCCCTCCCTCCTTCCTTCCTTCCTTCCTACCTACCCCCATCCCTCCCTCAGCCCTGCAGAACGGTCGCTCGCAGTTTGTGATCAACGGTAACTGGAAGATCAGCGTTCCCGGGGAGTACAGCATCGCCGGGACCAAGCTGCTGTACCGGCGCTCAGCGGACACCTGGGAGAGCTTCGAGGTCCCGGGACCCACCCAGGAAGACCTGCATGTCATGGTCAGAGTCCCCCAGGACAGTAGAGCAGGACAGGCCGTCTGACTATAGTTTAGTCACCATCTGATCTCATGGTGTCCCGGATAGTTGATGTTCTCCTTACTCTAACTCCTCCTGGGTCCCGTCACACTAATAGGTTTACACTTATTAGCGTGACGGGACCCAGGAGGAGTGCTTTTGTGATGGTTTTATTGTTTGGAGTTTTAATTTAGGCCTCCTGGTGCAGCATGATGTCACCATTAAAGATAGTTTTCCACGAATTAAAAGTAGTGGGAGTTTCATTTCATTTCACCGATTGACTCCCTACAGCAGTGATTCTCAACCTTTTTCACATCAAGGACCCTAATTTAATCCATATTAGAGCCACAGACCTCCACTTGATGAGATTTTGTCGCTTGGACCCAAATCAGAGGATATTTTTATTGTTAGATATGAGTTTGCCCAGAATTCCATGACTATCTGTATTGTATGAAGAGCGATAACAGTGAAACTATGATCAAAATAATAATTATTCTACATTCTCTAATTGTGTTAACTTGTAAATGAAATAATGGTGAAGTTCACAACAATTCATCAATTTGCTGTGGACCCCCTGTAACCCCCTCAGGGACCCCTGGTGGTCCCCGGACCCCACGTTGAGAACCACTGCCCTACTGGACTACTGCGTCTTTGTGTTTAGAGATAGTTTTTTTCTGTGACCAATCATGGTTGCTGATTCCCCCCCAGCTGACTTCACTACAGGGTAGAGTGCGTCTGGAGACAGACTTCTAGAAGTGTACTTGGAGATCAGATGCTCAAAGTCAGGATGGGTGTGTGTCAGGTCCCACTCTGCATCAGTGTGTGGCAAAAGGCAAATGAATGGATAAATGACTGCAAAGACACCATATGGGTATTAGGACAGTTTATGGGGCAGAAACACCCAGGAACAAGGTGCCAAAAAAGGCTTTGTATTGCACAGAGGAAACAGTTACTTGTCCCTAAAGCTGTGAAAGACGTACCCAAAAAACAACAACATTACTGTCTAAATGTTTATTTGACTGCAGAATATGGAATCTTAGTGGTACTGACCATTTAGTCAAGAGTGTGCTGAAACAACAGAGGTGCAACACTTCATATCTGCAATCAAAAATGGCTTCACTATGAGGTCATTTCCAGGCCAGTCTAGAAGTTTCCATGTGGTCCTTGTGGTTCAGGTGCTGGCGACCGACAGAAACCCAGGGATAGAGTACGAGTACTGGCTGCCGCCGGACCGCTACGCCCTCTACCACGGCAGGAGGAGTCCGCTGCGTCAGCCTCACCACACCGCCAGCTACCTCCCCTGGGCTCCACCCACCACCACAACAACCACCACTACCACCACCCGCCCCCCCACAGCTATCACCCGACCCTACTGGGGTAAGACCTGCCTCTGGGCTGATTCATCCTTAGTTTATCTTACTGAAGATGAGGGTACAGCGCAAGAGATACAGGCATGAGGCATGAATATTTAGTCATTATCTGCTCACCCCTCAGTCAGTCTAAACTCCATTGAAGTTGGTAGGAAAACCAAACACACAGCCAGTTAGCCCCTCTGGTTCCATCTCAGTCTTCTCTCAAACTATTGAAGTTAATGGGAACATCTTTTTATAGCTCCAAAACTGTCCATAAAATTTCTCCAAACTGCTCATGCAGCATAATCCAAGTGTTTTGTAGACAAATTATTGCACTTTGTGTCCAAACGTCCAATATTTACCCCATTATCTCCTATATTTTCCTCACTGACAATGCTTTGTTCCAAAACTCACTACTAACAACAGTCACCTACAGTAGCAAGCAGAGTCTTCCACGCGACTAGAGCATTGTCAGTGAGGAAAATCTAGGAGATAAAGAGTTAAAATTTTGACTTTTGGACCCACAGTGGAATTTGGCTACAGAACACTTGGATTATGCTGCACAAGTCATTTAGAGAAACTTAATGGACATTTTATGCTTTTTTTGGAGCTGTAAGAAGATACTCCTTGTTAACTTCAATAGTTTGGGAGAAGCCTGAGATGGAATTATGGGGGCTTACTTGCTCTGTGTTTGGTTGTCCTACAAACTTCAGTGGAGTTTCGACTGCAATGGGAATGAGTAGATAACAACTGAATTTTCATTTTGAGGCGAACTCTTCCTTTAAAGGAGAACATTAAAGCAAAGATTAACAACTTAATGAGTGTCTTTTATTGGCTGTACGTGTGCAGACTTTGACTACCAAGTCTATGGCAGCACAGTAAATGTCTTCCAGAATATTTTTCTTCTTCAAGGTTTTATTGGGGTAAGAATTGAATCACCGGTTTCTAACTAGCATTTTGTTTCACGTACGCTGATCCTGGTCAGATTACAGCAAAACAACATAATCATTATTCGAGTAAAGGTTTGATTTAAGAGAATATCTCCAGGCTGACCTGCTTTGACATCTGGCTGCTGCTGCTGAGGAATGCAGCTGGTTTATCTCTTATGATAAGACTACAGTACACATGTATCTCTCCTTCCCCTCCTGTGCTCCGGTTCACATGGAAGAGGCTCACAGCCTTTGGACATTTCTACCCTCCAAATCTCCAGTACATAGAAGTAGCCTTTCTTGTAATATTTCCCAGCCGGTGGATCCTAGCCAAACAGAAACTGACTCTTGTTGTGGCCAGAAACATTGTGTTGATTATTTATTAGGTAACAAGGTAAGCTTTCCAATCCCAGAGTTTGGACATGGTCTCTCATTTTGGAGCAGAACTTTATCTAAGGATCTTGCACAGCGGCACACAGCAGCACCTTGTAATTTATCCTGTTGGCACTGGGGAGCCATGCAGGGATTCCTGCTGGGTTCAGCTGGCTTTCTTCTTCAAATTCAGACCAGACTGTCCAGATTCAGAAGAAAATGTTCAAACATTTTAGACCCAACCTGAATCAGACCTTAATGCCAATGTAAGGCACATTTGCACACCATGTTCATTCACAAACACGCTGCTTCAGGTTTCACATTTCCCCCTCATTGTTGTATTCTGCATATATTAATGTTTTTTGTCACCTGCACAGTGAAATCAGACACCACTGGTCTGATTTTGACCAAACTTGGAGAGATTATGCGTCTTTGCACTTTGTTCCAGCATTTCAAAAATGACACTATAATCAAAGGTCAAAATTGTTTCGTCAAACATGATATCTCAGACATCACTGGTCCCATTTTGATGAAATTTGTGATGACATATTTTGTCACTGTGTTCTGGTGTATGAAGAAATTGCACTGATTGGCCTGATGGAGGCGCTATAATTAAAGGTCAAAATTTCAAACATTGTGAGGTCTTATCTTATATTATCTTATCTTATTACCTTCCTTGCTGCTTATAAAAACAGCATGTTAAGCGTAGATTGTAGCACTGCCATACTCTGATCACTGTGCATGAAGAAAAACCATGTGCATGAAGAAAAACAGCTTATACCCTTAAACAGATGGTTTGGGGTTCCACAGGTTAGGCTTCATAGATTGAAAATTGTATTGATCCTGCAGTCTAATAAGATGTGAAACCAACAGATGAGCTTAAGAAAAGCTAAGAGCTTTGAGCAATAAGGACAGTTCTGTACAGTTAATACTGGACTGTCTTTACCTGCATATAGTCAAGACAAGACAGATAGATCACTGGGAAAGTAACATTATTGGGATTGTATAAGGGATCATTGTAGGGTTTTGTATTTTATCCATTTATCACACAGAATGTTTACTGCTAACATTCTGACGTGAAATTGAGCTGCTTGCATTTCAATTATTATCAGATAAACAAATCCAAATAAGGATTTTCCTCTGTTTGCTCTTAGTTAACGTACTGTGTAGTGAGCTGAGGTGTGCCTGCATTTTCCACATGCACTATGTTAAGATCAAAATCAAACAACATCAAGCTCATTACAATTCGCCTTCAAAAGATCAGATGGGTCAAATTGGGTCATGCCTGTTTGCTCTTAACATTCTTGTGATCATGGGCTTTTTTCAGCATTTCCAGAGTCAATACTTTGAGCAACAAATAATTTTGTGTATCTTAACATTTCATTTCCTTTGTGTTGCGACACCATGTAATCCATCACAGATGCCTTATTTAAACTTGTGTGTGTTTCTTTTTTTAATGATTTCATTTCAACTCCCCATCATGAAGAATGCTGAATATGTGTGATTCCTCCCTCCTAGTTCTCCCTGGCGGCTGGCCTGTGAAGCCTCATCGCCCGCCCCCCCACCCGCACCCCCGCCAGCCGGTCCTGCCCCGCCTGGAGAGAGAGGAGAACCACAGAAACCTGCTGCCTCAGCCCTCACCTGGAGGTACCTCACCACAGCTCTCCATCCAACTAAGACTACGTTTACATGGACAGCAATAATCCGACTATTGGCCTTATTCTAAATAAGACAATATTACAATTAAGCTGTTTCCATGTGTTGCTGATAGAACTATTCCATTCATATTCCTGTTTACATGCTGTGGAGCAAAGTCCCATTAACAGGACAAAGGAGAATCACTGGAGACACGGACAGTTTGAGACTTTATTGAAAACTTCATGATATTCAGTTCCCTCCAAATCCTGAGCATGGTGACAGTTTTAGCACAACTAATACAAATACTCTATAGAGAGAGTCCTAGTTGGATTAAGGTGTTTACAGTCTAAAATGCCCTTCAATAATGCGACAAAAATCTGAATACTGCACGTCTTAATGTGATTCTGCTTACTCCAACTATGACTTTATTCAGGTTAAGGGAATCAGCTGTTTCGATTACATTTTTTTTATTCAGACTATTGTCGTAATCTGGTTAAAGGAATAGTTCACCCAAAAATTAAAATTTGGTCATTATCTACTCATTCTCATGCCAGTACAAACTCGGGTGAGTGTTTTTCTTCATACAACTTACCTGGAGTTCTCCAGGCTCGCTGCTGGAGGAGCTTCTTCCAGTGAATGGGGAGTGAATGGGGAGCCAGACGTTCTGCTTCAAAAAGGGCAATAAATGTCCATAAAATTACTCCAGAGTTGCATACATGTTCATTCTGGATATCAAAAATGCAATTGTGGATATCTGAAATTGAAAGCCCACATGAATGGCAAAAGTGACATCATTTGTCCTAGATAGAATAACGTTGTGGATATCTGAAATGTTCTTTTTGACTAGGAAGAACTGAATTACAGATATCTGCAATATATATCCAGTCTAGCTATTAAATGTTAAAACGGCTTGCCATACAGTGCGCGACCTCCATCTGGTGAGGTTTGGTAAACACGGTCTATGACTCAACATCATCTGACCATCAAGGTCTCTATTTAGATAATGACTATTCCTGTGAGCTTACTTCTGCCCTGTTCGTCCCGCAGGGCATTGTGGGAAGTGTCGGCGGGCCCGGGGGCGAGGGGAGCGCCAGAGACAGTACTGTCAGAAGGACTTCGGTGAGTCTGAACCTTGTAGCTTCGCTGTTTTTAACTGACTCAAGGCTTCACAGTTATGCAGACAGAACGCTAACCTTAACATTTTATGTAAAAACAATAAGTATCAAAACTGGTAGAGCACAGCAAGGTTATTATAGTTTTTCATTTTTCATTAGTTTTTATTTTTATTTCGTTTTGACTTTTTGTTTTCAATTACAGTTTAGTTTTAATTAGTTTTTAAAGCAGGTTTGCTAGTTTGGTTTAGTTTTTATTTTTTGAAAATGCTTAGTTTTAGTTTAGTTTTTATTAGTTTCAGTGTTAGTTTTAGTCTTTTTTGTAATATGGGGTATTTGTCAGGGGTGAGATTCAAAAATTCAAAATACTAGGCTTATGTATGAAATAAATTGACAAAGACGAAAACTAAAGACATTTTCTCTATAATTTTAGTTTATTTTAGTTTTGTAAACACACAATACAGTTTCAGTTAGTTATCGTTTTTTTGTAAAGCCTCGTTTTTATTTTTATTTCAGTTAACGAAAATGTTTTTTCACGCCTAGTTTTCGTTATTTTGTTAGTTTTCGTTAACGATAACAACCTTGGAGCACAGTCACGCCAAGCATAAGCCACTGTAGATAACTATTTCGACTTTATTTATTTATTTATTTTATTTTACATAATGCTTACAAATCATGAGCACTTTTTTGCACTGTGTAAGCATCATCAAAGCTAATTAAAATAAAAAAAATTCTAACTTTGCCTCTGGAAGTATACTTATACGCATCAGTTCTAGCAGTGTTCGCGTCTTATTTACCCTATCGCAATAAAAAAAAATACGAATATATTTTTTTTCCCATCAGTTTTCCGGGCCAAAGTGGTGGGGAAGCTGTACAGAGGCGAGGAGACGCGTTACGACGTCCAGATCATCCACACCTACCGCAACCGCTTCCGCCTGGAGCACCGGGAGTTCCTGTGGGTCCCGAACGTGTGCGACTGCCCCCGTCTGGAGCAGGGGCGCCAGTACGTGCTGATGGTGCGCCGTCACATCAACTACGAGCACACGCTGAACCGCATCCTGCTGGAGGAGAGCAGCTACGTGGTTCCCTACAAACCCAGAGAGGACGCTCTGCTGCGGCCGCTGGAGGAGCTGTGCAGCAACAGAGGCCCGAAACAACCTGCCGAGCTGAGGGGATACGAGTAGCGTGTGTGTGTGTGTGTGTGTGTGTGTGTGTGTGTGTGTCTGTGTGTGTGCCAGGGTTAGGGTCAGTTCATGAATGAAGTCATCAAATCCAATTCAACTGGAGGAATTGGAGGTGGAATTTGAAAAAAACCTACAGGAAACAGACTTGGAATTGAACTGGAATTTCAGCAAGTTTAATTTAATTCAGTGAAATTCCATGTTTTTTTTTTCTTACTACATATCTGAGATTACACATAGGGCCTCATGCAGGAAGCGATATACGAACAAATTTTCTCATATTTTTGCTCGTATCCACGATTTGTTCTTATTTTGTTAGTACCTATTGATTTCTGGGATTCACCAGTGTTTTCTTATTTTTGCTCTTCTCTTAGGTAAGAGAAAATTGTACAAGTGGTCGAGAGCATTCCTACCAAGATAAGAAAAAAACATCTTGTTTTCACAGTCCACAAATTGTTTGTCCAACGCAAGGAAACATAAGTTTTAAATTTGAGGAACATAAAAAAACGCATGAATATCATATAATCAAATTTAGATTATTATATGTTTTAGAGTAATTATAATTATTGGATTATTAAATTCGTGGGCTAAAGAAATACTGTTGGTCCACTGATCCCAATTAAGACTATAAAAACCCTTGGATGATATTGCATGCGTTCAGCTAGAGATTGCACAGATCTATTTGATGAGACGGATGAATGGCTGCTGAGCTGTTTCAGATTGCCAAGAGCACCTCTCCAATTCTTGGCCATGTGCCAGAGTATTTGCACACGGCACAACACCTGCCCTTATATGGTGTTTAGGGGGCGTTACCTATGCTAATAACAAACAATCGGCCACGCGCCTCCAATTTATGATCAAGTGGGATTCATCGTTCAGCACACCTGGGTAAGAGCAGATTTGGATGGTTAAGAATGTTTGGTGCATCTGGAGTTGACTTTCTATTTTTTCTTTTAACAGAAAATTAAGAGAAAATAGAAGATAAATTTAAGAGAATGTTGCTGCATGAGGCCCATAGTGTTATATATTATCAATACTGAATATCATAAAATGTTAAAGCTACCTTTCAGGCGCATAACATGTAATTGTAATAGGCCTACATACATTATGATTGAATGTATGAAATTGATTTGTTTAACTGTCTTTTATTTGATTCATAGTTTGATTTATAATGTCTAGCGTGTCCAGACAAACTCTCTTAGAAGCGGAATTTAATGGAATTTAATGGAATTCAATTCTGTTTCCTGTCATTCCAATTCAATTCACATTCTGTTTCGTTAGAGCTGGGTGACTTTCATATTCACACTGCAACTCCAGGAATTGAATTGGAATTTACAATGCATTCTCAAATCAGTTCATGAATGGTTCCAACCCCGGTGTGTACGTGTGTGTGTGTGTGTACACCAGAGAATGAAACTCATACTGAAGCCTTGCTCTCTTCCTGACTTTTTGTTTCTGGAAGCTTCCAAAGTTCATCAGACTCTGTGAGAGTTGATCCGAGCGACCAGACGACACGATGAGCTCCAGAGTGGAGGAAGGTGACAGCTGGAGCTCAGAGAGACTGTGTTCAATTTCATTTGAATTTCATCCATTTGAAACTCGCCACACTAAGAAACCAAAAAGACTCCAGGTTTATTTAAAAGCTGACCAGCTTACCATATATATAGCACTTTAGGTGGATGTTTACACCCACCTTTAAACAAATACCAAAGAGAAGAACATTGACTGAAATGGCCTTTGTGTTATTGCTGTTTTTCCACAACTATCATTTTGGAGTTGTTTTTTTTTTATTGAAATGTTTGTGTGCCTTCTAAACTTAAAGGAAAAATCCACCATAAAACACTTTAACACTGTTAACAAACAGCTATTGGTGATGTTCCTTGCATTCCTGGGTCCATTTTGTTGTTTGCTGTATTTTTCTTATCCGCGTCCAGATATTTCTAGCAGCTATAATGGAGTTTGATATCAGAAAATGTTTCAGCGATCTAAAACATCAGCGGTAAACGTCAGGTTTTGGTGTCAGTCCCTCAGAATCAAAGAGCGAGGGCTTCTTTCTAGAGCTGCCATTTTTGCACCAAGAGACGTTCAACAGTCATACAGGGAGAAATCCATCGTAGAAGAGGAGAGAGACCAATTTCTCCACCCACAGGAGCAGGAGAGAGACCAGAATGCACTGCAGCAGAGAGACAGGTTGTGTCTTTAGTAAAGAGTGCAACTCTCGCTTTTTCTCAACTGGAAAAACTCTCGCTATGCTATCTCTATCACTCTCTCGAGTAACACTTATAACCTTCAGCTGAATGCAACAATTTCACACCCGTTCTCTGGGGGTTGTTGAAAGGCATTCTGGGAAATGCAGGAAATCACTAACTGAAGTAGAAGTAGACGAGGCAGGTTGAGGGAAAGTGGGTTCACCAAAACAGTCAATTAAAACACTTAACAAAACTTACAAAATAACTCCTGGAACATCACAGACTGATGATATATAACAGTGTCAATGTGTCTGAGGGGATTTTTTCTTTAACTTTCACTTTGTTTTCATACTTAAGATATATCAACAATATATTGCTTCATAATGTATTTATGTATAAAAGAAATAAGCTTAAAACATAACACACTACATGTGTTTCACTTGTTTAACTTTCCCCCCCCCCAATGTCTATATTGCATTGCTCACTTGTGGTATTCATTTATTTTTATAGTGTGATAAATCAGGTCTGATTTGTGATACTTTACATGAACATACTTTTTGTAAGAAGAGATTATGAAATATTCAGTATTTTATATCGGTGTGGCACTGATTAGCTACGAATATAAGAAACAGTTAATGTGACTTGTTTTGAAAAAATAACTGTAGTCTGCTACATAGTTAACTATCATGCTTTGTGTAATGTATCTGAAATATCAACTTTTCTCTCACAAACCTCATCTAATTGTGCCAAAAAGGTTTCTGTGTACCTCAGTCCATAGTGGATGGATGGTAAAGACTTCTAGCCTTTTACATGTAAGGCTGCAGAAGTTATTTTGCAATTGAATTTGGAATTAAATCTGATTCAACATTTATCTGTGCTTCTTCCTCTTCATTGTGCAGCATGCAGTTGAACAAACCAGACATGAGAAAGACAGTGCTTCATAAGAAAACAATGTATTTACAAAAATAACTTTACATTTACTATAAAGGAAAACACTAAACTACAAATAATACAACCGCTATTGCAGCTAAATGGTTGTTTTTTTTTACAGAGCCAAATTGTTGCTCGTCAACAGTAGAGGAGTCATTACAGACGCTCGGCTCAGTTTCCCTTCAGAACAGAAACCACCAACACCAGGCTTACTGTTGGACTGTAGATTCACTACACTCTTCTTCACAATGTCCCCGAAAAAAAATACTTGCAGACACAGCTACTTTATACCAAGGCATGAGACAGAGAGCTTCAATCCCTTCT
Source organism: Centroberyx affinis (assembly GCF_046629955.1). Classification (NCBI taxonomy): domain Eukaryota; kingdom Metazoa; phylum Chordata; class Actinopteri; order Beryciformes; family Berycidae; genus Centroberyx; species Centroberyx affinis. Next base: position 20,116 of record NW_027283884.1, read on the forward strand.
TGTTTGAGCACCCCTGATATCAATTAATTTAAAAAAGCAAAAGGTTTTAAAATTGAGCCACAAATGCAAAAAAAAACTTCATGTAAACAATAAAGTCACAATCAGTAACTCGTATCAGTAAATTATTAATTAATATAGAAATGACTGATGTACAGTACGACAGTGAAATGCGAGTATGCAACTCGTTCCTCGTAAATCAGAATACAAAGTTTTCTTGCTCTCAAGGTTATTAAAAAACTCTTTTGTTGACCTTTGAAGAACATCATGAACTTGTATTTAGCTGCCTCTCCGTCGTTCAGACCTATCGATGAGTTTGCGTGTTAAAATATTTCTCTGATGTCTTGGGAGATATTTTATGTGCAGAGCCTCCGCTTTTATTGGTTTTAAAGTAGAGTGACGTTAAAGAGAAAATCCTAAAGGAGAATTTGTTATTCCTATGATCTTGGGCAGTTCAGTCTTTACTTATGCACACAAACAAGTCTCTCTTTGGCTTTGAGCTGGGAACAAGAACCAGTTCTCCATTGACAGTGAACGGGAGACCAAGTTTGTGAACACAATGAAAGCATCCAGTAAATGTTGATGGTTCTAGCTGCACATTTCTTGGCTTGTAACTGTTAGCACTGAATTAAATAAAGCTCAAATGATTATTGTGTGCATCCGCAATGTCAGAGTCCCATTCAATGTCAGTGGAGCAGCTCTATCTTCGAGTCCTTAGTTGATGTTTATGAGCGACTAGTTGGTTTGTCACTGGTGGTAACTGAATTTGGTTGCACAGTGAGTAGTCAATCAACAATCAAATACTGAGTTCTGTTGCCATGGCAACTGTGGGAAACAGCTTGCTGACTGGCATAAGCCACTCTATCACAGGCCTCTAGATGAAAATTGAAAATAGATTCAGATTGGTATCCAAAATCTTTTAGTTGTAAACTTGCATAAAACTACCAAAAAAAATGATGCTGTGGGCAGAAAAACGGCTCACTTAAGCCGCTTTTCCACCGCATGATACCGGCTCAACTCGACTCGACTCTACTCGCCTTTTTTGGTTTTCCATTGGGCAAGTACCAGGTACCAGGTAATATGGTACGCTTTTTTTTCTCGGGGTTGAGGAATGTCATTTTGGGAAACGCAGGAAATCACTAACGCTTTTTTTGGTAGCACCTCCGTCGAGGTCCCAAGCGAGCTGAGGCGATACCAAAAGGTGACGTGAAAACACTGCAGACTACTGATTGGTCAGAGAGAATCGTGATCATTGCGCGACGCGGGACATATATGCTAACGTTAGCTACCAGGTTAGCTTACCCTCTTGCCGTCGCCTTTGAGCAACCAGAGAGCAGTCTTTTGTCTTGCTGCCTTCACATTGAGGGGGTATTATCTGCAGTGGAAAACCAAGTGGTACTACCAAAAGCGAGTAGAGTCGAGTTGAGCCGGCACCATACGGTGGAAAAGCGGCTTTAGTGAGTACAATCCTGTGGCTTTGTGTCATTTACACTGCTATACTGCCTTGCAATTGCAGAGAGGAATTGCATAAATATTAAGTTGCTCCCTTGGGCTGTGTTGTAACAGTGTTTATGGTGCAACCACTTGTATTTCAGTTAATTATGGCAAGTGTGTTAATCAGGACAGCAGACACATTATAGGTTATGTTTGAACTTGCACGGTTGATGCAACTAATATTTGGTTCTCTGGTTCCCAACTGTGGGAAAGATTTGTTCATGTTCACAACTAGTGATTGCCTGTCTGAGATCATAGGACTAACAGGATTTGTGTTTTAGGGAGGATTAAAGAAAATGTTTGCTTTAATAGCAATACCTATACTGCCAAATCTAGCCTTATGTTATTATGTTGTTACATTAAAAATCTACAATCATTTTACAGCCAAAAAGGAAAATAATTCTAAACTTAAAAAGTAAAAATTCAGAAATCCATCCACCCAGACTCCTACGCAGCTCCCACCTCACACACAGTGAGAGCTCACAGCTTCTTATCCCTTTGGCAATTCGTAAGTGTGTTTCCAAACCACCGTCTAGTCCTCCTTAGTGGTTTTGTTCTATTTTATGGTCTCAGACCTGTGACATCATGTCAGCAGACAGGGTGATGTCACTGCAAGGGTGATGTCACTGCGAGGGTGATGTCACTGCGAGTTTAGCCTTCTGACTGGTCCAGTCTTCTTTCCCTCTCACAGGAGTGTGAGTCTTTGACCCTTGGCCCTTGTGACATCCATTCCTGAAAATCACCTCCTGCAGGGCAGCACAGGGAGGGTCAGGGTCATCTGACCTCTCGTCCACATTGACCCCCCTCCCCCCTCCTCCCCCCTCCTCCCTGGCCCTTCGGGGTCAGACGCTGACAGTGACGTGGCGGGAGGCTCTGCGTTTGATGCGTGAGCGGCGCGGCCTGGAGTCGGCCTGACAGCGGCACAGCGGCCCCAGCAGCAGCCACAGGTAGAGGATCACACAGGCCCAGCAGGACGACATCTTCACCCAGAACGTAGACCAGCTGCCGTGGGTGAAGGTGGTCTCCAGCACCGCCGACTCATAGCTGCGGGAGGAGAGGGCAGTTTAACTCCATGCTACTTCTGGTTTAAAAAAAATTGCTTAAAAAAATACAAAAACATGAGTGAAAACAAGGCCTGCGTTTGAATGAAGCCATAAAGAATGCTGACTGTTCTCCACTGTCAATCTGTCAATCATCGACTGACCTGAACCAGTTAGTGAGGGTCATCATGACATACAGCGAAGCCAAGAAGAAGACGAAATGGAAGAAGAAGTAGCTGTAAGCCACTCTCTGGGTCTCGTTGTGGATCACCTTCTGACAGCCTTTAATCTCGTCATCAATCACAAACTCTTCCTCTGCTGAAAAAAGAAAACAAAGCATACAGGTTGTGATCAGAGACAAGATAAGACACTGAGATAAACCAGTGTGCTTATATGTATAGTGAAGTAGAATATTTAGATACACTGCCCACCCATCCTATCCTATTCTGTTTTGAGGTGTTCTGTTTCCACTACCTTGAATATGAAATTGTTAAAGGTGCTATAGGTGTAGCATTTTGTGTTTCTCAAAGTTAAAAACACATTTCACATAAAAAGAAGAAGGAATAGAGCCGATAACCACTAATACACATTCAGACCACGTAAGCTAACATCAAGTTGAAACTAAACAGTTGGACTAGTGGAACTGGAATAAAGATGTGTTTTACTTGCAAAGTAAAAGCAAATTCCTTTTTTGTACCATAAAGCATCCAGCAGATTTCCCGCCAAATTTGACCTGGTGGCAAACATTTGTTGAATCCCAATCTCCGTACTTTGGGGCTCACTCCTGCCAAAAACCAGCATGTCTGTGACAGCTTTCATGCAAACTTTTAAAGTCTGCAAAGTTGCACACTTTTGTGGAGAAATTTCCCATAATTCATTGTGTTACTGATACGACTGTAAACAATATGAGTCAGCGAAGCAACAGAAGGAGGTATTCCTGTGTAAGTTATCACACATGACAATAATTACGTAGGATTTCACATTAATGCAGCCTGTTAGCTATTACATTAGCATTACTCCTGCGTTCTTGTGCACTCATGTAAACACACTGAGCCCTTCAGGTAACACACTATGCAGCTGAAGTGCAGTGAGGACTGTGAGTGTGTGAGTCCTGACTGAGTCTGGATATTGGGACTCCGCCAATATAAAGTTCAGTGTAGCAGCCAGTGGAGGCTGCCAGTCGTCTTGGCGATGATCATTTTTGTTTATCATAATTGTACTAATGTCTCAAATTCAATTTAGATGATTTATTGATGTTAAAATGCTACACTTGGCGCCTTTAGGGAGAACAATGATTTAGTGTTGACAGCACCGGTACAAACCTTCCTCTTCCTCGGGGCAGCAGAAGCAGCATGTTGCTTTCTGGAACTCGTAGCGATAAACTTTGATCATCCAGAACGGGCCGAACACCTCGGCCAGGTAGGAAGCTTCGTTACTGAGGACAAAGGATGTTTGAACATATTAAGGTTAGAATTATCCCCACAGAATTATGGAAATCTGTTTAATATTTCTTAATATTTCAGGCGAGGCGATCTTTAAGAAAGTACTCTCCCATTTCACTATCGCAGATTGGATCCAAAATTCATACAAATGAGTGATATTTTTGTAATCTATGTTTGCTGTAGAGTTCATGTATTTCATCATGTTATATCATTGCATCGTAATGATCTTTGTTGTACCCAAAGCACACATTTAACAGAACAAACTTTTGCACCCAGTCATTGAATACACACATTTAAAATGATACTTACCATGCAAAGAGAACGCAGCAGTACATGATGGCAGCCCCGATGATGGCCACAGCGTTGCCCTCGTTCTGGATGCCGTCTCGGCCCACATTGGGGTAACAGACGGTCATGTTCTTGCCCTGGTAAACCACTGGAGCAGAGAGGAGCACAGGGAGTAAGTTAGCATCATCAGTAGGACTACCTCTTATTACAGTAGAAACTAAAACTGTCCTGAACTGTGGTTTGCTGCTGGTTATGCAATGCCTCCCCTCTGTGGAAAGAGATTAAAGCCAGCAGAGATTGGATTAAAGTGCAGCAATTTGAATTTGTCGTGCTCATATTGAACCACAAATGGATTTTCCAAATAAAATAATTCAATAACTGAATTTGCAAGACACAATTAGAAACTGAGTGCAATGACTTGAAATGTGATTATTATTAAATTAAAATTTTAGATATGATTTCAAATACTGTTTTACTAATTCAAATTCAGCTTTCTTAATTGAGATTCATATTCCTGAGAAACACACATCCAGACACAGGGGACTTCGATTCCCTGAAGAAGGCTGCCACCTCCTGAATTCCTGAAATCCAAATTTGGAATTACAACTACAACTTCAATAGCAATCACATTCAATTTCAAGAAAATCCATTTTTTAGTTTCACTATGAGTATGACAAATTCAACAGTCTCACTGACACTAATCTCTTTCCACAGCTTTCAGCCAGAAGAGGAATCATCAAGCAAAAATGTTGTTTTTGTAACCATGTAATATCACTTCGTCCATTACTATCTACATCAGCACCATAGTAAAAACATGCCACATGCACATCAAGTTCATTGTTGGTGAGTTTCTTCATTCTTTCTCCTTCGTTTAATTTCCTGGGAAATTCCTTTCTTTCTTGTAAAAGGGGCCTCGCTGCTGCACTTTCCCTTCCGGGACTTTCTCTTATAGACTCTCCCTCTGGCCGCTCTCTAGGGCCAGGGGACAGGAACATAACACACTCACAAATATGTACTGTACACACACACATGCACGTGCTTTCTCAAACTCTCTCACACACACACACACATACACACACACACACACAAATCCACCCCAACCTCCAGAGGGTCGTTTCAGCCGGCTGTGGATTCCAGAGAGGAGTATTGTGTTTGTGTGTTGTGGGGAAAAGGGAACCTGAGCTCACTGAAAACACTGGCTAATTACAGGACTCAGACCAGATTGAGCGCACACACACACACGTACACACACACACGCACGCACACACACAGGTCAAGAGTCCTCAAGGCAGAGAGAGCATGTCCTGTGCTCTTTGAGTTGTGTGTTTTCAGTCGCACTCAAGACTAATTCCTCCTCTCAGAAACATAAGGATTACTCTCCTTGTGTGTGTGTGTGTGTGTGTGTGTGTGTGTGTGTGTGTGTGTGTGTGTGTTTGTCATGGTGAGGTCACGGAGCAGAATAAGCCTTCCGGGGATAGAGCAGGCAAACAAAGGCCTAAGAGAGACAGTAACGAGGATGGATCGCTTTGTCTAATACACACACGCACAAACACACACACACACACACACACACACACACACATACACAGTCACAGTGTCTCCTGCAGGGATGTTGCCATGACAGGTGAAGAACCCCTAAATTAAAGTAGCTGAGGAAGGGAACACACACACACACGCACACACGCACACACGCACACACACACACACACACACACACACACCAACAGTAGGTGAGCATTAAACATTTTGGAGCAGTGGACTGTGTGAAGGTGTGTGACTGCACACTGTGTCTTTGTGTGCGATAGAGAGTGTGTGTTGAAAAGCTGTTTTTATAGCGGGCTGAGAGCGCATATTTTCTCAACAAGTTGCTGCAATGTCCTGTGCTGCCCCAGGACTCTCACACACCTACTGTACACACATACATACTGTACACACACGCACACACACACACATATGGATGATACCATGTTAAATAGAAAAATAATCAGAAAAAATACAGCAGAAATGTCATAGAGTGCTTTAAACTAATGGTCATTTCAACAAAAAATGCCATAGTAACCCTGGAGAACAGGCAGTACTTGGTAATAATGAAGCATTATTCTGTATCAATGTTAGGAGTCTGCAGCTTCAGTACTAGATGTTATTATCAGACACCTCACTCGCGCATTTTCCCAGCCTTTCTCACTTCTCCTAAACACCAAACACTGTGTGGATTAACTAAAGTTTAGGGCAATGGTTCTCAACGTGGGGTCCGAGGACCACCAGGGGTCCTTTAGACATTTTCAGGGGGTCCCCAGCAAATTGATTAATTGTCAAACGTCAGTATTATTTCATTTACAAGAAGTTAACACAATTAGAGAATGTAGAAGAATGACTATTTTGATCATAGCTTCACTGTTATCGCAATAAAAGTGTTTTCAGATTTGGCTCTGAAAGACAAAATCTCATCAAATGGTGGTCCGTGGCCCAAATGCGTACTAAATTAGGGGTCCTTGATATGAAAAAGGTTGAGAATGACTGGTTTAGGGGACCCAGACATGACAACACTTCAGCTCCCAATGGGAGTTAACATAGGCAGAGGTGGAGAGAGATAGAAATAGCAGGATCACATTTGATGTCTCTGATATTAAAGGAAAATTCCACATCAGATCCTTTTTACACTGTTACATCTCATCAATCTGTGATGTTCAAGGCATTTCAGGAGTTATTTTGTGAAGTGTTGTAATTTACTTTTTTTGTGAACCCACTTTCCCTCAACCTGCCTCGTCTACGTCTACTTCAGTTAGTGATTTCCTGCATTTCCCAGAATGCCTTTCAACAATCCCCAGAGAAGGGGTGTGAAATTGTTCCATTCAGCTGAAGGTTATAAATGTTACTGGAGAGAGCGATAGAGGTAGCATAGCGAGAGTTTTTCCAGTTGAGAAAAAGCAAGAGTTGCACTCTTTACTAAAGACACAACCTGTCTCTCTGCTGCATTGCATTCTGGTCTCTCTCCTGCTCCTGTGGGTGGAGAAACTGGTCTCTCTCCTCTTCTACGATGGATTTCTCCCTGTATGATTTGTTGAACGTCTCTTGGTGCAAAAATGGCGGCTCTAGAAAGAAGCCCTCCCTCTTTGATTCTGAGGGACTGACACCAAAACCTGACGTTTACCGCTGATGTTTTACATCCTTAAACATTTTCTGATATCAAACTCCATTGTAGCTGCTGGAAATATCTGGACGCGGATAAGAAAAATACACCAAACAACAAAACGGACCCAGAAATGGAAGGCACATCGCCAATAGCTGCTTTTTAAGTGTTAAAAGTGGATTTTTCCTGAGTTAGCCGACCTGATCCCAGCTGTGAAATGCAGCCTGGCGGATCTCTTCTGACTGGCACAGCTGAACCTTGCAGGGCGAACTACCAGCTCAGCAGGATGAGGTGTGTAAGTGCATGTAATGATACTGCCAAGCTGTATTCCTGTGCTATTATGTTGTCAATGGATCCATCAGGAATGTGAAATATCCCTCAGTCTGCCCTCACCACAGGCCACCGGCCCAGCAGGCAGCGTGTCAGAGCACATCTCATCCTGGATTATCTGTGTGTGTGTGTGTGTGTGCGTGTGTGTGTGTGATTAGTTCTTTTATCTGCTACAATATCCCTGTCTGTCTCTGTGTGTGTGTGTTTATGTCTGTGTGTGTGTGTGTGTGTTTGCATGTCTATTTATGCGTGTGTCATCTAGATGTAAACCCTGGATAAGACAGGAGCCTCTGTGAAGCCGAGGTACTAATGTCTCAGTCATGTAGAGGCTCTTTGTCTCACCTGGAGCCAATAGGTGAGTCAGTATGAGTGTCAGATGAAGAGTGAAGGCAAATTGTATCGGATTTCACAATAAGTGACGGTAAACCTCAGCATTAGGGCCGACTGGTACAGGATTGTTGGAGTCAAACTAATCAAATTTTGATATATTTCGCATAAAGAGTTGTTTTTTTTTCTGTGGTGAGGTGAAACAAATATAAATCTCCTTGAAAAATTATCTTTCAAATTTGGCCTTTGAAGCGTAACTATGACAACAGGTAGGACAGACGGCTCTTAAAACTAAGATAAGTCATCATCATAGCTCTCTCTGTTGCCAAGACCTACGTATATCAAGCAGGTTTCACAATATTTTTTACTCAAAAACAGAGAATATGAGTAATTTTAAAATCACCCATAAGCATGTGTACTCATGTTACATCCTTCTGTGCCAATTTTCACAGGGCATCACTGGTTGGATATACAGTATATCTCAGTAGAGATACACTACCAGTCAAAGGTTTGGACACACCTAATTGAATGTTCTATGTTTTTCATTCTCTTAAAGCCATTTTGATCTAAAGGCTTCTGCTTAAATGCTTGAAATTAGTTTCTTAGACAAATATAAATGGTGAAGTTGACCCTATGTATGAATTTCTTTCCAAAGCCTTTGCCTTTCCATCAAGGCAAAGGGCGGCCACTTTAAAGAATCTAAAATAGAAGATAGTTTTGATTTGTTTAACACTTTTTTGGTCACTGCATAATTCCATTTGTGTTATTTCACAGTGTTGATGTCTTTACTGTTATTCTAAAATGTGAAACATAGAAAAAATAAAGAAAAATGTGGTGTGTGTGTCCAAACTTTTTTACTGGTAGCGTATATAGGCTTATAACAGCGGTGTTCCTGCGTGTCTGTGTCGTTCTCTACCTTTCTCTGGCGGGCGGCTGGACAGCGCTGAGAAGGTGAGGTACATGACATAACAACTGATGATGGAGGCCTGGAGGAGCCCCGAGCGAGGCTGTTCTGCACAGGGAGAGAGAGAGAGAGAGAGGGAGAGAGTCAGTACTGTACACTCACACTCACTGTATATGTTGATCATAAAACCCTGACATGTACAGACAAAGGCCTGTAGACAGCCGCTGGTTTTTAAAGGGAGAAACAGATAATATTAGCTTACATCTAATTATTATTATCCGTGCCAGGGCCGGTTTCAACACAGGGATGTTTGCTTAGCTGGAGATGGACTAAGTGTTATTTCACTGCTGAGTGTAGATGACAGACATAAAGACGCATCAGTGTGTGTGTGTGTGTGAGAGTGTGTGTGCGTGTGTGTGTGTGTTTCAGCACACTCACTCTGCCGCACGCATGGTGTGACAGCAATGAAGGACATGATGCCGCAGAGTCCCAGGTTGATCCAGAGCAGGGCCTTGTTGAACTGGCAGGCGATGGGGTGTGTGTAGTACTTGTACATGAAGGTGAAGGCCATGGTGGCGATGGTGTAGAAGAACAGGGTGGCGCACATCACCGCCAGGTACCAACGCTTGTTCTCCGCTGCTCCCGTCAACCTGACCACAACAACACAGTGGACACAGATGAATTTCAGCTCCAATCCATTCTGAATGTTCATTTTTTTGTGATTTTTATTGATGAATTCATACATGGCTTTGGCTGCTATCGTTCCCCTTCCCCATTCCCCCTCTCAGGCTTCTTCAAAATAAAAAATAAATAAATAATAAATAAATTTAGATGTACAAGTTTTGTGTATGTGAGTGTCAAGCTATCAATAGTATAACATTGTTTGGCCTATTATCTATAAAACTATATCTATAGTACGTTAATGAAAACATT
>NW_027283884.1:32500-43289 GCF_046629955.1 Centroberyx affinis
TCTGTATATACATATATATTTGAACAGCAAAAGCACACTTTTTCTGTTTTTTAAGTTAATTTCACCTACTCTTATTTATATATTTGATTGCAATGTTGCAATGTTACACAGCTCTGTTTACACATTTCTTTATTCTAGTGTATCTTTAATTGTACATACATTTTTTGTTTTTATTTCACACTTGCTTTGGCAATGTAAACGTATGTTTCCCGTGCCAATAAAGCCCCTTTGAACTGACTTGAAAAATTGAGAGATGGAGAGAGAGAGGCATGCAGACAGAGAAAGCAATCTGTAAATCATAACAGATCTGATATCAGGCTTGTATCACAATGAGATTTACTGTTGCCAAACAAACTGAAATCCAGCTGCAGAGATTTATGGTGTAATAATTCACTGCAGGGACTCAAACCTTCAGAGAGTTTTCATAATTGATTCTCCGCTGCCCTCTAGCAGGTTTCAGAGGGAGGTGCATTAACAGCGTCGACGAGATTGATTTTCAGGACAGATTAATTTTCATTTTCGCTCCTGACCCCACAGACTAACAACAAACAACAGCTGCTCACCATGCAGGAAGGACTCAGTTGGGATGAAGAAGGCAGCAGTGCACATCCCAAGAAGAGTGATGAACTTCAGAAACCAGAACCTGCATCGCAACACAGCAAAACAGTCAGTGTTAGATTAAAAGTGTAAAAGTCAACACTACACCGCACTGTGTTTCTATCAGTCCGCCTCCATCAGACTTAATATAAGACTTTAGATAGTTTTGAACAGCCGACCCAGAGCCATATCAGCTGAATGAGTGGACAAACTCTCTTGTTAACTCCAAATAATTATCAGTGAAAAATCAACATTTTACCATTATAATTTTTATTAATCACTGGAAAACTGCGAATGATTCTTGTAAAAAGCAACATTTAGACCAGTGGTTCTCAACGTAGGGTCCGGGGACCACCAGGGGTCCTTGAGGGGATTCCAGGAGGTCCCCAGCAAATTGATGAATTGTTAAACTTCACCATTATTTCATTTACAAGAACTTCACACAATTAGAAAATGTAGAAGAATGAATGTTTTGATCATGTTTTACTGTTATCTCTCAACCTACAACACAAAGAGTCATTGAATTCTGGACAAAATCATCTCTAACAATAAAAAATATTCTCAGATTTGGGTCCAACAGACAAAATTTCATCATGTGGACTAAATTAGGGTCCTTGATATGAAAAAGGTTGATAATCACTGATTTAGACCACTTGGTTGATTTACACAGTATAGCACAATAAAATCGAACTACACGCAGTATGGAGGCCTACAGTACTACAAGCATTGTCACTGTCGAGCAAAAACCTCCAAAATGTCAGCTTTTAAGGAACTAAGAAATAGAGCCTTGTTTTCAGCTTGATTACAATGCATTTTTGAGTCAATTCAATGGGGTTTAAAATGAAATAGTATTCTGTCACAACCTCACCCCACTGCCAAGGTGCATGGAATGGGCAGGTGACACTGGAAAAGACTACATTCCAGTGAAACTTGCAGTATAGTGAGAACAAATATTTCTTAGTAAAAACCAATGCGTTTTGGCTCATGGGAGGGTTTCATAAGCTCAAGAGGTCAGAGAATTGTCCCAACCCATAGAGAAATCATGTAATCCTTCCAGCTGAAGTGGAAACATGAAAATCACAAAATTGGATTTAGGAGGTTTTCACACAACAGCAATACAATAAGCACATTTTCTCTTAATCTCATACCAAACAGCTTTTTAATTCTCTAGCTGCTTGTTCATGTGAATCTGTGTTTGGCAGTTATTACAGTAAGACAGCTCTTGTTGGACAAACACACTAGATGTCAGCGGGGTTAGCGACGTTCCCTGGCCCTATACTGACCCTTGTGTATTGTAACCTCTGCCAAAGACCCGGACCTTTCACCCAGGCCCTAATAAGACTCTTATGAGTAGCTTAATGCCAATGAGGACCAGCAATCCAGTCTGTCAAATCCTAATCCCAGCCACGTCACCGCTCTAATCGACACTGCTGCAATGGAAAGTGTGACAATAAGGAGCTTAAAATAGACAACCGAGCCAGGTCGGGTGAGCAGAGAGGGAAAACACTTTCCCCCATATAGACAGGAGTGAGGTTATTTAAAGATATACACCAAGGTGGATACCTTTCTTTTTCTTAGGTGGGAATTATGTCCATGCTTGAGCAGAGACTAAATAGGTGTCTATTTAGGATATCTGAAAGCAGGAAGATGCAGTGAAAGTGTGCAGGGCTCGTACCCACAGGCAACAACCTGCTGATATTTTGAAGTCCCTTCTCCCACAACAACCATAGTTGTAATGTTGGAGATCATAGGGATTTAAGTGTATTGCCTCTGCTAATGAAGTTGGAAGGAGGTTATGTTTTCACTGTTGTCTGTCTGTCTGATTTCTCCAAAAAGTTACAAGCGGATTTGGCTGACATTTGGTGGACAAATCACCGTTGGCCCAACGATCAGTTCATTTGATTTTGGTAATTTTCCAGATCTGGGATTTCTGCCATTAGACGATTTTGTTTTTAGCCACTGTGCTGCATTCATGTACTGGTAGGTAAGTCTGGACTTTCAAGTCAGCTGCTAAACAGTGTTGCATTCACATGCTCTTTTGTTGGAAGATCAAACCCGCAAGACAAACTTAAATTTAAACCATTAAGGGAGGCTGCAGCTTTGCAAGTTGGAGGATTACTCAGTGTTGGCAGAGGTTTGCGCTGTACCAAGTTACTCTTGCACTCACTGTAGCTTGCTCTGGATAATAACATCAGCTAAATTCCTCAGATGATTCCACAGAGTCAGTATCATCACCATGTATAGACACTGCCTATCAATAGTGCGAGTGTCTTGTAAACCATTCTCGATCACCAAATTATGCATGACAAATAATACTAAAATATGGACAAAAACAAAACCATCATCTCTCTGAACTTAACACCAGCTGACTTGAGCAAGACAGCAGGTAATCGCATCACAGCTGCTCTTTTCTCCACCATCTCCTTCTCTTTTTCTCTGCCATCAGTCTCTTGATTCCAGATTGCCAGGCTTCATTGAGTATTTATCAGAATCCTCGACACTGACCCGTTGTGTATGAGCGCTCTGAAGTCCTGGCTGGATTTCACATCTATGAGGAAGAGCGCCATCATCAGGTAGAAGCAGGCGGTACCGAAGCAGACTCTGTAGACCGCTGAGTATCCCACCAACATCTCACAGTGGCCTCCGCCATGCGCCTGGTCACACACCATGTTGAAGAAAGGCACCTGAAACACACACAGATTGTTTTATTCACAACAGCATCCATGTCTGTACCTGTCTGTCTGTCTGTCTGTCTGTCTGTCTGTCTGTCTGTCTGTCTGTCTGGTCGAGTGTCTGTCTGTCTCCTTGTCTCCTCTCCTCTCCTCTCCTCTCCTCATCTCCTCCCCTTGTCTCCTATCTTCTCCTCTCCTCCTCTCCTCTCCTTTCGTCTCCTCCTCTCCTCTCCTCCTCTCTTCCTCTCCTCTCCATGTTTCCTCTCCTCTCTCCTCTCCTCCTCTCCTCTCTTCTCCTCTCCTTTCCTCTCCTCATCTCCTCTCCTTGTCTCCTGTCTTCTCCTCTCCTCCTCTCCTCTCCTTTCGTCTCCTCCTCTCCTCTCCTCCTCTCTTCCTCTCCTCTCCGTGTTTCCTCTCCTCTCTCCTCTCCTCCTCTCCTCTCCTCTCCTCTCCTCTCCTCTCCCCTCCTTTCCTCTCCTCCTCTCCTCTCCTCCTCTCCTCTCCTTGTCTCCTGTCCTCTCCTCTCTCCTCTCCTTGTCTCCTCTCCTCCTCTCCTCTCGGGATACACAAACACACAAACCACTCTCCAATTATAGTAGTGGGATGCCTTGGTATTCCTCTGGAAAAAAAAATCCCTGTGCGGATTATCCTGTGTGCATGGATCAGAGGCACAGGGATTATCTGGACATTTACTGAATGTGACTTAAAAGAACAGCACTCTTGCTGCTTTCAAGTGCTCCGTGTAAGCTCCGACTTCTGAGTTTGTCGTATTTATTGTGCGTTCAAGGGCTTTTGGTCTGAAATAATAGCACCAATGCCAATTATTTACCAATAATAATTGTTTACATAGCATACCCAATACTACCAGATAATAATGCAGTTTTTCTTGATTGCTAAGACACATTTCTTGAAATTATGCTCCATTTCGCAAAACTCTAAACACAAATCCTTAACTGCACACTCATCTTCACAAACTTCAAACTTCCATGTCAAACCAAACTCTCCACTCAAAACCATGTAATCTTACATCTAAACCAAACTTTGTCTTCAGACATCACACAAAAGCCATCAAATACACATACACTACAAAGTAGCCATTACACACTGGTGAGATCAATTCAAAACACTACTGTAAAGACCTGTTACTGCAGTGAATAATGGCACTTATGGTTTTCCCCCAGAACAACCTCTTTACATGATGAACACAATATAAAGACACAACACATGTATACATTTTCAACATTTTTAATTCCGCTATGTACTGTAGTAAAATAAACTGAAATTGAGTGAAAAAGTAAATGTACCGCAAAAATATGCAACTGATAAAGAACGTAGAATACAGTAAAATAATTTCCATGTATTTACCAATATAAACCAATTTAAAAAAAACAGTTTGTAGATAAAGAAAGAAATCACATTTATTCTGCCTCAGCATCCCAATTTGAGAATCTCATCAGAAACTATTTGTCTCCTTGCCCTTGCCCTTGCCCTTCCTCTTCCTCTTCCACCTCCTCTCCTGTGTCCTCTTCCTCTACCTTCAGGTCTTTGTGGATCCATTGTTCCAAAACAAGTGAACTGACCCATGGCCCTTTTATCTATCTATCTATCTATCTATCTATCTATCTATCTATCTATCTATGTATTTATCCTGAGGTTCTGATTAGTGTGTGAACAATTTTGACTCTTAGTGTTTGCACCTGGGGAATTGTGTGTCAATTGGGTTCGAGCTGTGATGACTTGAGTTAATGATATTGAATACCAGTGCTTTCTAAACGAGCACATGGTGCAGCCAGTGATATATGAAGGGACTTGTGTGTAGAGTTTTTCACAAAAAGTTCAACAAATGTGAATCATGTGTGAAAACAGGGGAATAGTGTTTATAGTTTTGGCAAATGGGTTTCTCTTTTGGTAGATGGCATCATGGTTTGGGATGTTTAGTTAGTAGGCCCCAGTTATAGTGTGTAAGCGATTGAGAAAAACTGTAATAAAAAAAGATCTGTTGTTGACATTAGGCTAAGAAACTCCCAGTTCTCCCAGTCACATTTAGCACTTAGTTGGCTCATTCATGTGCATCCCACTTGTAATTTTCATATTTCCAACAGCACATGAAGGCATCTCTCTGGTGCATGTCATCATTGGATTCATAGAGACAGTATCAGGCACACAGGCCCTCAGCCAGGCTCACCGGCCCATCAGCCCCTGCCAATAATCGCATCCCCCTCTGTGCAACAATTTGTGTGACTTAAGCACTAGTGACAGTTAATCCATCAGCGTTACATATTGCCCCACTTTAACTGACTCCCTCAGCAGGTGTCATGTTCAGGGCAGCTCGTCTGATCCGGCACTCACATTTTCCCTGACGAGCTCGGAGACGGTGCGGGACAGCATGAGGCAGGACACGGCGCAGGCCATGACGTGGAAGAGGGTGTACATGACCCGCGTGCTGGACGACGACTTGACCGGCGGACAGAAGGCGCAGCAGAGCGAGCACGGGGCCGGGCCGCAGCAGCAGCAGACCTGAGGAGGAGAGAGGGAGAGGGAGGAGCTCAGTGTCCCAGCAAACACACTGTGAAGCCTTGGAACCAGAGGACATTCACCCCCCAAAAAAGAAAAGAAAAGAGTGAAGGTCTTAGTGCATGTACATTGGTGTTGCAACCATGGAATTGTCCTTTTAAAGTGAATTGTCAAATAAATAAACTAAACAAAAAAAAAAAAAAAGGTATATCTGAGGGATGATCTGCATCCACTAGGTTAACCAAATGACACTAGCAACTAACTAGTATTCACCTAGCAGCCAATCACGTAGCAGCCACCAGGTAACACCCTAGCAACCACTGTTAATCACTTAGAGACCATCTAATAACGCCCTAACAACCACTATAAATGACCAAGCAACCTACTAGTAACACCTTAGCAACCACTAGTAATCACTTAGCGGTAACACTTTACAATAACGGTACATTAATTAAGAGTAATTAATTAGTTAACTAATGTGTCTGGTAATAATTTACTAATGGTGTTCATGTTAACTAAGGTATTAATTTATACATTATTTAATAGTTTATAAAGATGACTATTAAACAATGTATAAAGTAATACCTTAGTTAACATGAACACCATCAGTAAATGATTGCCAGACGCATTAGTTAACTGTTGATTAAGGGTTATTAAGCATTAACTACCCCTTAATTAATGTAGCCTACCCTTATTGTAAAGTGTTACCCACTTAGTAACCACCTAGTAACACCCTAACAATCACAACAAATCACCTAGCAACCAACTACTCACACCTTAGAAACCAGTAGTTATTACTTAGCGACCACCTTGTAACACCCTAGCAACCATTTCTGGCTACAACTGCAACTCTGGTAACCTGCCTCTCTCAGTCCATCTCTTTGGTAATGTGATGTGTGGGCCTATATTCTCTGTCTTGTTTTTAATGTTTGTTTGTACCTTTAATTACATATTTTTAATTGCCCCATCTGGGATAAATAAAGTTGTATTGAATTGATCTCACTTGAATTTAATTGATGTCTCAATCTAGTGTCGGTGCAGCAGTAACACATAAGGTGAGGCAGACAGAAGTATGTCCTTTATCTACTTGTTTGTTCAGACAAGAAAGTGAGACAGTTCTGGAACAAGAAACTGGTACAGCACCTTGCAAAAGTATGCAGACCTTGACCTTTTGCACATTGTTGTACAATTAAGTTATTTCAAACTGCATTTATTCAGGATTTCTAGACTGCGTTCTATACATAGCACTCTATTCTATCAAAGTCAAAACAAAATTATTGAAATGTATGTGAAAGTATAAAATACAATTACAGAGAGATACAGTTTGAATTAATATTCAACTTATTTGCTTGGTTTGGGCTAAATTGCCACACTAGCAAAAATTACTTTTTAGCATCTTTTACTTAGATGTCATATTCAGACTGAATTAAGCAGTTTTTGTTTTTTTTATATTCGTCTTTCTTGCTAACAAAGCTTAGACCAGCTCCCTGCACTATCTCTTACTGGGAATTTATAGGATTCTGGACTCTCCATTACAATACTTAAGCACAGTATGGGATATATGGTTCATTTATGGACAACATTTGACTCCAGTTGTTGAGGTTTAAAAGGAAATAGAAATAGGCCTATAAAGTCAAGGAGTCTGAACACAGTTGGAAGGCGCTGTACCAGACAACCTACTTGGATGCCTGAGTGTGTGGTACGACACAGTTTAGAAGGCAGGGAGAGGGAAGGAGAGGGATTGGGGGGTTAGCAGATTAATCTACCGAGCCCAAAAGCATCTGGCTGGTTCTGATTCTGATAAATCAGGCTGTGGTGGGCTGGACGTCGGCCAGCCGCCTCTTATCCTGCACTAAATCTAAGGACCCAGAGCCCAGCGGGCTAAACCATTCGCCTGATGTGACGGCAAATTCAGCACATTACAGTGTGGAGGTCTGTCCTCCATACCGGTGGCTCTCAACCAGGGGGTCGCAAGATCATTTCTGGGTGGTCACAAGATGATTTATGGGATAGGAAAAAACATATTTCTACTATACAAATTTATAATCATATTTATTTTTTCTGATTTTTCTCAAATGTTTGCTTTTTTCTTGTGAAATACTAAATAGTTTTCAGCCTCTAGGCCTATTTTGGTATTTAATCAAATGAAACAACCTGAAAAGGGGAAATCATTCTTTGGTTGAACTCTGTTTATTCAGTCTGTGACAGGAGTTGTGAGGAGCCATCGGTTCGTTTTAAAGAGTCACGAGCCAAAAAGGCTGAGAGTCATTGCCCTATACTGTACTGCTGTGTTTTATGAATGCACACATTGAATGCTGGCGCAATCCAGCGATATTATTACTCATCACGTGCATCACGACATAATCTGGGCATAATCCAGGGAAGAATATCCCACATCCTCTCATTGATGGGAAAAATGTATAATAAAAAAAGAAACAATTTAAGGTTTATTATCTCATAAATGGTTTTATATGCAGCTCAACTTAATTAAAGGAATAGTTTGCTATTGCCAAGGTGACATTTCTCTCCATTGTTTGATGACTTGAAGTATTACAAAGATAAATTAGATTACAGAAATGTGGTTTTCCTTTGATTCCAGTATCTTGCTGCTCACACTGTTGAAATGCACAACAGATCATTCAGCATCTTCTCCAAGTCAGGTTTTTAAGAAATCATTCAGACTTTATATTGACAGTATGAGACACACAATAAAAAGAAGAAATGTCATTTGCTAGTTTCTGTTGTGACCCGGGACAGCATGGCCTGCCAGCCCCAGAAACCCCCTGTGAGTCAGAAAGTAACCTACTTTCTGAACTGTTATAAAAGTGCCTTTCAAGACAGGACCTCTGCCAGCTTCATTCAACATGCAGGACTTAAAATAGATTAAAGACATGAGGATTCCTTACTTCTAGACCAGACCTCCTTTAGTTGTATTTTTCCAACCTAAAACAAATTATTAGTTATTCATCCTTTCAGTTTCAAGATTTAAAGATGCCCTCCTTGATTCAAAGGACTACACTCAAACATGATTTAGTATAGGCATGTATTTTTCTTTTTCTTTTCTTTTCTTTTTTTTTTTTTTACCAATCTCTAATTTACAATCCCTCCAGTTGCCAGAATTTACACTCAGAAAATTTGAGTAAATTTGAGTTGTACAGATAATTTGATTCTGTAGTTTGTTTAATAGGATTTGAACCAAACAGTGCTTTCTGTGCCTTGGGACTTCAGCTGGTGGCCAATAAGACAATGAGGAATGGAGTCTATTCCTAAAATACGTTACAGAGAATTATTTGTCATGCTTTGGTGTTTTGAAATATAATAAATCTTGCTTTTATCATTGTGCTAACCTCTGCATTCAGGGAAAACACCCCTAGCCTTCAATCCGTCTATCTGTCCTATGTGTCTGTCCTCTGGCCCAGTTTAAGGCCCTTAATAGGATTAATAGAGCCACAGACTAAAGTGAAACTCTAATAAGTGTTGCAAGGGAGATGACAACTGGCAAGAAAAAAAACATGAACACAGAATTATCTCTTTGATAAAGTCTAGCCTGCAAGTGTCCTGCAGTCAAAATCTTTTATATTCAGGTAAAACAGCGATGTATGATATTCCTGAGAGATCTGGTATGGAGAATGACAGTGTGAAGACTGACCTTTGAGGAGTACCCTACCTGTGAGTTAGTTATAGTTAACAGGAGACATGCACAGCAGGACTCATGTCATGATAAGAACTGATATATGTTTCTAAGAACTCACAAAGCTAATCTGAAAGATAATCCTGCAGGCCTCGCATGCTTCAGGTACCAACGATCCAACATACTTTATATTGTACTCTATGGGAGCTACTTCCTGCTTGCAATTTTTTTTTTTAATATAATTTCTACTTTTTGAATTATTGAAGTGTCAGCAAATTGATTTTCCTGCAAGCTTTTCACAATAGCAACAGCAGATCAAACACATTCTGCCTCCACGTTTTCTCTCTTAGCTGTAATGGCAGCTAATGGAGTAGACTTCCATTGTGTTCATAAATCAGTCAATTTTTTTTTTTACACTAGAACTTCCATTCACATTACCAACCAGCCAGTCCAGTTGGTAATGGGCCTCATAATCAATCTCCTATCTGCTGTAGAGGAGTTATAAAACACATGGTGGTCAATGAAGGTCACAGACTTCTGATGTATTTTGTTATTGGGCCAGCTGGTACACTGCAACCTCCACTGACACTGTCAACTACTCAGTATGATCAGCTGATCAATAGTACAGATTCACATGCTGCCGCCATTTTCACTCTTTGCCCTATGAGAAATGTATTGGTAACACTTTACAATAAGGGTACATTAATTAAGGGTTAGTTAATGCTTACTAAGGGTTAGTTAATGCTTAATAAGCATTAACCAACCATTAATTAACAGTTAACTATGTGTCTGGTAATAATTTCCAAATGGTGTTCATGTTAACTAAAGTGTTAATTTATACATTATTTAATAGTTTATAAAGATGACTATTACATAATGTATAAATTAATACCTTAGTTAACATGAACACTATTAGTAAATGATTACCAGACACATTAGTTAACTGTTAATTAAGGGTTAGTTAATGCTTATTAAGCATTAACTAACCCTTAATTAATGTACCCTTATTGTAAAGTGTTACCAATGTATTGTTGTCTGCAAGGCCCATGCTCTCTTCACTTACACTTCATACTTTCTGTAAAGTTTCTTCATATTTCAAATATACTGGGAGATTCACTGAACAGCATGTATATGTTCAATTCATATTTGTGAACGTACACTGCTGTCTCTTGTACACAGCAAAATCATCAGTGTTAGTTTAACTCTGAGAGTGTAAAAGTGTTTCTATCAGCTCACAGCCATCAGAGTAAATTAACACTTTAGATAGTTTTGAACAGCCACTCCAGAGCCAGATCAGCTCTGTGAGTGGACAAACAACTCTCTAATCAACGCTTGACAACTCCAAATAACTGTCACTGAAAAATCAACACTTATG
>NW_027283885.1:0-29453 GCF_046629955.1 Centroberyx affinis
GTAACAGCGATTTTTAAAATGGAAACTATGTCTTTGTGAGCTATATTTCAAGGTTTTTAGCTTATAATTGGAGCCAATTACCTCTGGGTTGACGGCTGAAGAGGGAAAGTGGGAAGACAGAAAGTAACAGGAGCAAACGCATCGCTGATTTTGTTTTTATCTCCGCCAAGGAGGTTTTGTTTTCAGTGCCGTTTGTCTGTTTGTCTGTCTGTTAGCAGGATTACGGAAAAACTACTGGCTCGATTTTCATGAAACTTGGTGGAAGGGTGTAGCATGGGCCAAGGAAGAACCCATTACATTTTGGAGCGGATCCAGATCGGACTCACGAACAAGCGATAACAGCACGAACCTTGGTGGAGGTCTGTGCTCTCAGAGTGCAATTCTACTTTTCATAGGATTTGCTGACGATAAAAAATGTATTTAAAAACACCAGCTGTATCTGTTAAGGTTTTGGAAAGGCTTTGGTCGGTTAAACAAGAAAAACTTGAACTAAAAATTTGAATTTAACTCACAGTAGAAATTTCCTTCATAAAGTTGGAACTCCGGTCTCCGACATTGAAGTCAAACTCCTCGTCCGTCACAAACACCCGGCCTGTCCCTGAGCTGCTGCACCGACACTCTCTCTTTTTATACTCGGCTGCAATTGAACAGAATAAACTTCCAGTATCACTGAAGCTCATTGAATCAGAGAGAAATTTTAAGCAGGTGATAAAGAAATGGCTAGCAAATTAACACAAATTAACTTAGAGTTGTCCGTTTATGTTATTTCTGTTATGTGATTAAATGGATATTGTATTTGCACCTGTCAATCTTGCCCCCCCCCCCTCCCCCCCTCCCTTAGAGGATCACAATGGAAATAAGCCTGTGGGCTTTATTGTGTAATTTAATCCCCGACAGTTTGTAAGTGTATGTGATAACTGTCTTCAGGTGAAGCAGTATTATGTGTATTTTAAGATTGTCAAATAAATCTATCTATCTATCTATCTATCTATCTATCTATCTATGTCTCCTTCATGGAACCGCTTCCTGCTGGGAAAACTGAGTTTTAACACTTTACGTGCCACCAACACATCATTAGGTGTTAACAAGTCGTTTTCATTTCACATATTTCTGTGACATCAGGTTGGAGGCAGCAGCCGTTAAATTAAAGTCCCGGTTAACAAACAAAGTATTTCCACTGCAGGTGAAACTTCCTTAAAGCTGAGTGGGAGAACAAGTCGTTTCCTGTCAGAAAGCAGTTTGCCAAACAGTGAAGTGTTGTCTCTCTCTTCTCTCTCTTCTCTCTCTTCTCTCTCTTCTCTCTCCAGCCTTCATCATCCGCTCCCCGCTCGCCGCCGCGCCTCGCTGTGAGGAGACTTATTCCTCTCGGCCCCCGCTGCCGGGGAAATTGGCCCGGAGGAGTAGAAGAAGAGAGGAGGAAGAATAGTTTCTGCCAGACAAAACCTTCCTCGCTCCTCACAGACACACCTGGGTTTAATCAGCCGGCTGTAAACCACAAGACCACAAACCTAGATCTGACCTCTTCTGATCCTGATGCATGCTGGGTATGGGGCAATATTTAAATCATAATGTTAATAAAGCAGTCGGCTTATACTGATACATAATATGAATATTGAATTATAGGCCTCTTCCATACTCGCATAGTCCTGGTTATGAACAGTTTAACATTTAATATCGGTAACACTTTACAATAAGAGTACATTAATTAAGGGTTAGTTAATGCTTAATAAGCATTAACTAACCCTTAATTATCAGTTAACTAATGTGTCTGGTAATCATTTACTAATGGTGTTCATGTTAACTAAGGTATTAATTTATACATTATTTAATGGTCATCTGTATAAAATATTAAATAATGTATAAATTAATATCTCAGTTAACATGAACACCGTTTGTAAATTATTACCAGACACATTAGTTAACTGTTAATTAAGGGTTAGTTAATGCTTATTAAGCATTAACTAATCCTTAATTAATGTTCCCTTATTGTAAAGTGTTACCAATATCTTTAAATTTGACCATTTTTATGCCAAAAAATTGTCTCCATGTTTCTGTTTCATCCAGAATTTTCTTCTCCTCTGGGAATTTGATCAAAATCTTCCCATAGACACCCACTGCAGTACTGATCAATTGTACAATCAATCTGTAATCAATCAAACTGCATCATATCATCATATCAGACTGGAGCAGATCAGTTGTTAATAATAAAGGAACAATATCAGATCAGATATTGATGGACGCTCCTGATGTCAGACACTTCACCTGGAACCATCTGGATCAGCCTGATGTGCTAAGCCCCGCCCACCTGGCGCTCCCTGCAGTGTAAACAGTGACTCCCTGTAACTGACTGGCAGGTAGAGACAGACTGCAGCCGGAAGAGAAATCAATTCAGACCAGAGGCAACGAGCACCTGATCCAGATCGACCGGGCCGTCGCGGTCCGCCGGCCGCAGCCAATCACAGCCGTCCAGGTAACAAAACCTACAAGTCACTGAGAGGGAAACAAAACAAGGAAGTGAGGCGTCCAGCGCTCCGCTCTGGTTGGTTGGCTGATTAATGGATTGGAACTGATTGGAGGAAACTCGCTCAAATGGATTGATCTGCAGTCCGAGCAGGAAGAAATCACTGGATCAAAGTTCCCTTTTAGTCCCTGGTCAGGACCTTTACACACACACACACACACACACACGCACGCACACACGCACACACACACACACACACACACACACACACACACACACACACACACACACACACACTCTGTTCTGTCACTGTCAGCCAGTGGAGCAGCAGATCACAGATCCTCTAGGAAAAACAGAATCAGACTTTATTCTCCACTTTGTTCTTCTTTCAGTCTCTGATCACTCAACCAGTATGATCAATAGAGACAATCTGTTTCTCTCCTGATACCATTTAATACATGATCTGAGGTTCATGATTCAATACAACCAGGATACAATGTGATCAATAAAAGTCTGACTGTGCAGAATTCTGTTTATTTCTGAGACTCAAATCTTTCCAGCGATGCCATTGGCTGCTAGAATGTAAACAACAATTTAAAAATGTTGTTAAAAAGTGACAATAATATAATCTGGATGGAGAGCTTGTGAAACTGTGATGGTCAAGAGTCTCATTAGTGATTACTACAGCAGAATAACATGGAGCTGATATCACCATTCATGTTCCTGACAGCAGAATAACATGGAGCTGATATCACCATTCATGTTCCTGACAGCAGAATAACATGGAGCTGATGTCACCATTCATGTTCCTGACACAACATACAGACTGACATGTTTTGTATTGAGATATATTGAATTTCTATATATCTTCTCATCCCAGCCGCTCTGAAAGGCCGCTGGCAGGAAGTCGTCATCGCACAAGAGACACATGAGCAACACACAGGGTCAAAGGTCAGCTACAGCCGCCATGTTTAAAAAAATGTGGAAACAAACGGAACGAGAGAGGAGAAAGACGGAGAACGCTGAGAAAGAGACAAAACATATTTACAGTTAAAAATTCTACTTTTTATTCTATTTATTTTTATCTAGTATAGTAGTTGTAGTGTGGTGTGTAGAGTATAGTAGTTGTATAGTATATAGTAGTTGTAGTTGTATAGTTTATAGTAGTTGTAGTTGTATAGTTTATAGTAGTTGTAGTGTAGTTTGTGTGTATATAAATATATTTTGTAATTCCGTGTTCTGACTTTTTTCCTACCTCATTGTGTGTGTATTTCGTAATTTATGTGAATTGCTGCTGCAACACTGTAATTTCCCTTTGGGGATAAATTAAGTACTCTATCTATCTATCTATCTATCTATCTATCTATCTATCTATCCATCTATCTATCTGCCAGTCTATCTATCTATCTATCTATCTATCTATCTATCTATCTATCTATCTATCTGTCTATCTAAATGTATAGAAACAGAGGAAAACAACAACAAAACAACAGGAAACAGAAAACCTCCAGGATGAGCAGAACAACATTGCGTTTTATGAAGTAAGTGGAGACATGTTGTTGTTGTTGTTGTTTATGTTGGAAAATTGATCACTCTTTTCAGAGGAGAAACAAACGGAGGAGAGCTGAGAAGGAAAAGTCACTTTTTACATGAGCCCAGGTTAACTGCTGTTGCCATAGTTACACAGTTCTGGACCCATATGGAAAGCAAAGTGCAGCAGGTGGTTCTGGGTATCTGGTCAGGAGCGGTGCTGAATGTTTTTAAGTGTAAAAAATAAAACATATGGGTATGCGTCACAGTAATTTGTGAACTTTACCAACAAAACGTGACAAATACACACTACAGCAGATAAAAACCGTGTCCCTTAAGTACAGAAGTACAAAAGTACAGAAGCCCAGAGAGACAAAGTTCTGAGTTTTTCTCATGGACTTCCAGGGCTTCAGATGTTTGTGTTTTGTCTGGTTATATATGTGAATCTCTTTATTTGAGATTTCTTCGGCTGTAATCGATTTCGTGCGTCGGTGTTATGAACGTGTGTGTTATGACGCGGTCTGAGGTTTGTGTTTGTCGGTTTGCTCCTGTACAACAGAAGCATGTGTGATGTCATTTCCTTTCTGTGTGGAAGATGAACGACTTTCAGAGCCTCTGTCTGAGAGATGGAGAGACAAGAAACAAACCAGAGTCATTCCTATGTTCCCAGGGTCCTAAGTTCCCAAGGTCCTATGTTATGAACTCCTATGTGGAACTTAGGACCTTGGGAACTTAGGACCCTGGGAACATAGGACGCTGGGAACTTAGGACCCTGGGAACTTAGGACCTTGGGAACATAGGACCCTTGGAACATAGGACCTTGGGAACATAGGACCCTGGGAACATAGGACGCTGGGAACATAGGACCCTGGGAACTTAGGACCTTGGGAACATAGGACCCTGGGAACATAGGACCTTGGGAACATAGGACGCTGGGAACATAGGACCCTGGGAACATAGGACCCTGGGTACATAGGACCCTGGGAACATAGGACCCTGGGAACATAGGACGCTGGGAACATAGGACGCTGGGAACATAGGACGCTGGGAACATAGGACCCTGGGAACTTAGGACCTTGGGAACATAGGACCCTTGGAACATAGGACCTTGGGAACATAGGACCCTGGGAACATAGGACGCTGGGAACATAGGACCCTGGGAACTTAGGACCTTGGGAACATAGGACCCTTGGAACATAGGACCTTGGGAACATAGGACCCTGGGAACATAGGACGCTGGGAACATAGGACCCTGGGAACTTAGGACCTTGGGAACATAGGACCCTGGGAACATAGGACCTTGGGAACATAGGACGCTGGGAACATAGGACCCTGGGAACATAGGACCCTGGGTACATAGGACCCTGGGAACATAGGACCCTGGGAACATAGGACGCTGGGAACATAGGACGCTGGGAACATAGGACGCTGGGAACATAGGACCCTGGGAACTTAGGACCTTGGGAACATAGGACCCTTGGAACATAGGACCTTGGGAACATAGGACCCTGGGAACATAGGACGCTGGGAACATAGGACCCTGGGAACTTAGGACCTTGGGAACATAGGACCCTGGGAACATAGGACCTTGGGAACATAGGACCCTGGGAACATAGATACGCTCCCAACAAACCAAATCCTCTCTATAGACTGAGGGAAACTTCAGTATTTGACTGAAATCTAAGACTGGCAAAATCAAAAAGGTTCTTTATATATTTGCCCCAATATCCCAACTCCAACACTATGCAAATCAGACTTATTAAAGATATGTGACGCCTGCTTATAAATGCAGAGAAACTGGAAACGGGGCCAAGCTGCAGGGAGACATGAAACATCCTGTAGGCTGGAAACAAAAGCATCTCATCCGTCCATCCTGCACTCGTTCACCCCGAGTGTCTCTTCACTCCGTCCACATCTACTAACAACTACTGGAAAACACACTGATCACAACACAGACTGGTGGGAAACATGGGAGAGAGAGACCCAAATCTAAAATCTTGCATTAATAAAACAGTTCCTTATACTGTATACGTCTCACTTTGCCAATTTTCATTATACTACAGTATATATTCACAGTATTCCCATGATGTCACTGTCATTTCCTACCAATACAGCACTTAACAATACACACAGCTCACTGGCTGTCATTTGATTGTAATCGCCTGTTATTTTATTACAATCACCTGTTATTTTCCAACCAAGATGGCCGTGTGATGATGTAACAGAATACTATGAATATAGTATATACATGAAAGGAATCTGAAGTCTTTATATTGGTTTAAAAAACACAAATACACACACACACACACACACACACACACACACACACACACACACACACACACAGATGCTACTAAATGTGCACATACAGCAGGCTGTGCTGCCCTCATTTTAATGTTAATAGTTTACTTTTTAAATCAATGCACTTTATAAACTGCATTTCTATTCTCTATTTTCTACTTTTTAATTCATTTATCTATTTAAATTGAATTTCAGCTAATGTTACATGTAACATAAAGTCTGATAGGTTTGGATTTGTGTTGCTGGAGTGACAAAGACAATTTTCCATCACATGTAACGTGGAGGACAATAAAGATTTATCTATGGGGGGGGGGGGGTTGGGTGGGGGGGGGGTTAGTGGGGTTTAGGCAATTCAGGTGATGTAATCTGCTTCACCATCCATCTCTGTCCACTTACCCCCCCAACACACACACACACACACACACACAGTATACAGTCTCTCTCTCTCTCTGATCTCGACCACAGTCACCATCCATCTCTGTTCACTTAACCCCCCCCCTCCTCCACCAAACCACAGTACACAGTCTATCTGTCTCTCTCTCTCTTCCACTCTCTCTTTCTCTCTCTGTCTCTCTCTCTCTCTCTCTCAGTTTTCCACCACAGTCTCCATCCATCTCTGCCCTGCTCCTCCAAACCACTACAGTACACACAGTCTCTCTGATGTAC
Organism: Centroberyx affinis; assembly: GCF_046629955.1. NCBI lineage: Eukaryota > Metazoa > Chordata > Actinopteri > Beryciformes > Berycidae > Centroberyx > Centroberyx affinis. Next base: position 6,959 of record NW_027283885.1, read on the forward strand.
ACACACACACACACACACACACATACACACACAGAGTTCAGTATATACAGGACATCATACAGTGTGTGTCTGTGTGTGTGTGTGTGTGTGTGTGTGTGTGTTGTTTTTCCCTTATAGTTTTCCCTGAACACTTAGCAGCAGATCAGGGTGAAACGTCTCATTAAAAACAATGAAAAAAAACAACTACTGGTTTCATCTCTGATTAGTTGAAGTGAGAGACTTCAGATAAAATATTCTCCATCTGAAATCATGAAACAGTTGAGGGGGGGGGGGAGGTTCTGGAGGTTCTGGAGGTCTGGAGGTTCTGCAGAGTCTGGAGGTTCTGGAGGTCTGGAGGGTCTGGAGGTCTGGAGCTCTGGAGGTTCCGGAGGTCTGGAGGTTCTGGAGGTTCTGAAGGTTCTGGTGGTTCTGGAGGTCTGGAGGTTCTGAAGGTTCTGGTGGTTCTGGAGGTTCTGGAGGTTCCGGAGGTCTGGAGGTTCTGAAGGTTCTGGTGGTTCTGGAGGTTCTGGAGGTTCTGGAGGTCTGGAGGTTCTGCAGAGTCTGGAGGTTCTGGAGGTCTGGAGGGTCTGGAGGTCTGGAGCTCTGGAGGTTCCGGAGGTCTGGAGGTTCTGGAGGTTCTGAAGGTTCTGGTGGTTCTGGAGGTCTGGAGGTTCTGAAGGTTCTGGTGGTTCTGGAGGTTCTGGAGGTTCCGGAGGTCTGGAGGTTCTGAAGGTTCTGGTGGTTCTGGAGGTTCTGGAGGTTCTGGAGGTCTGGAGGTTCTGCAGAGTCTGGAGGTTCTGGAGGTTCTGGAGGTCTGGAGGTTCTGGGAGCTGGACATCATGTCAAAACATCAAAATGTTCCTGAAGGCATCCTCTGTCTCCATGGAAACACGACGTCCCGGGTTTGAATCCTTTGTCGCCTCCCTCTGTCTCTCCCCCAGTCTGTCCTGTCTCGCTGCCCCAACGCCCCAATATATAAAATAATAAATAAATGCATCCCCCTCTTTCTCTCCCAATCTCTCCAGTCTCTCTCTCTACTTTTTAAAATAATAATAAAAAAAAATGTTCCTGGAAACAGCTGAAATATTCAGAGGGAATATATGCAGGGAGCCAGAGAGCCGGGCCGACATGTTCCTGTCTGCTCACACACACACACACACACTCACACACACACACACACACACACACACACACACACACACACACACACACGACCTCAACACGCAAATTACATAGCATGTAACTCTGCCAACATGCGAGCTGGAGGAGCATCTTATCTAAACCACAGAGTGATGCTGTGGTCTATAGAATGCCATTTAAGTCACTATTAAATAAATAAATACATAAATAAATAAATAAAAAGGCCTATGAAATAAATAAATATGGCTATGAAATAAATCCTGAAATAAATAAATGAGGCAATAAATATATAAATATATATATATAAATGGAAATATAAATATATAAATGAGTCAATATAGTTCAATAAATAAATAAATAGGTTTTTGTTTCAAAATGACGTTTTTCAAAGGACTACTTTTATTTATTTCAGGGGACTTTTATTTCATAATTCCACATTTATTTATTTATTTCAAGGGACTTTTATTTCATAATTCCACATTTATTTATTTCAGGGGACTTTTATTTCATAATTCCACATTTATTTATTTCAGGGGACTTTTATTTCATAATGCCACATTTATTTCCCAGCTCTTTTTTATTTCCGTCTGTTATATTGAGGTGAATGGGGCGTGGTTATGACTCAGACCAAAGCGCTCCACAGCGTTCAGGCTCCAGACTGAGCAGCAGCAGAAAGTCTTTTCATTTCCAACAGAAGCTCTGAACTCCAGAGAGGAAACTGCAGCAGCTACAAACTGAAGTTCAGCTGCTTCGACTGTTTCCACTCTGATGATGCGGTGAAGCACCGACCAATCAGAGTAGAGGGAAGGTAGAGCAAGGTAGTCGTATTTACTTTATTCATTTCAATTGACAGGAACGATCATTTGCCAAATAAAATAAAACCGAGACAAAAACAAAGCTATCCTCTAACTTAATACAGTATTTATGAACGTAGGTGATGTAGATTTTGATATATGGGATGTTGTATCTGATATCATGTTTATGCTTATGTATAAGATATACATGTATGTTTGATATTTTTGAAGTATGGCTTTTGTTCTACTGTTTTTTCTCTATAGATCTGTTTTCTATGTACTTGTTAATTATTTTTGGATGTTTATCACCCTGGGCGGTTTGGATGGTTACCCACAGCTGGGTGTGCATGATGTATAGATATGGGCGTGGTTTCCATTTTTCAAACATTTTTCCAAGTAGGATCAAAACATCGTCACTATGAAACTTCTGTGGCGTGGAGCGAGTGAGCGGGCGTTCCTCCTTCTCACAGAAACAAAGCCATGACAGTGTGTGACATCATCAGCTGCTGCAGCAACATGAAGCAGCAGAGAGCAGCACTGTGGTGACGCTGTGACTCGTGACACCGGACTGTGATCCCAACACAGCCGGGCGTTTTTTTAAAGAAAAGGAATAATGATAATAATGATTGTTCCTCCAGCTGGATGCAGATCAGGACTCAAGATTCCCAAGATTCAATATTCATGCACAAACCAAAAAAAAAAAAAAAAAATTAATATCTTTAAATTTCACTTGAAGTGTGCTGAAGGAATTTCATGTTTTATTTGAAATAATCCCCCCCCCCCCCCCCCCCCCACACACACACACACACACACACACAGCATCACTAAGCTCGGCCGTGAAATGGGATTCTCTGGGATGAGAGCTGCTCTTTGTGATCACAGAGGGGGATCCACCACACACACACACACACACACATACACCGGCTCTGTCTGCGTGTGTGTGTGTGTGTGTGTGTGTGTGTGTGGGGCTGTTTTTGTTGAGACACACACATCTGAAAAATGAGACAAACACTTCTTTCTCTGAAGGCTCTGGAATGGATGTTGTGGGACTCAACTGTTTCTATGGCAACTACAGCCCATTTACTCCCCGTGGTCTGTGTGTGTGTGTGTGTGTGTGTGCGTGTGTGCGTGTGTGCGTCTGTCTACACACATGCATGCTGAGTGAGTGTGTGTGTGTGTGTGTTGTGACATCACGGCCCACCTGGTCTGATGGATGTGTGTTGCGTCGTCGCCGGCGGCTAATTAGAAACAGCAGAGCCAACATGGCGACATCTGCATCCTCCAATCACAGCCGAGGAAGAGAAGAAGAGAAGAATAATGCAACCCAGCAAAGAGCAGAAAACAGACGAGTAGACCCCCCCCCCCCCCCATCTGTCTGTCTGTGCCCCCCCCCCCCCCCCTCTGGAGGGAACAGATGCAGAAAGAACAAGCTTCCAGTCTGAAAACCCTCGGAGCGTTGATAAGTCACGAGTCAGAGGCGGTTCAGTTTGGAGCGGCGAAGGGTTCGACTTGGCCGGCGTGAAAGAGCGGAGCGCCGCGTCGCAGGAAGCGGCGAGGAGGACGAGACAAAGCGGAGAGTCTGAACCTGCGTCCGGCTGATAGCTTTAACTTCCCTCCTGCTCTTTATCTCCCGCGGCGCGGCGGTGAAGCCCGGCGCCGCCAGATAAAAACACAACAACAATGCCCGTGTCATTTCTGGGAAAAAAAGGGACGGAGGGCGAGCGAGCTGCCCGGGAGCGACGCCGTCTCCACGGTGACGGAGCTTCCCGACGCCACAGTGGCGAGGAAACGACAGGAAACACGAAATCCAGAAATAAGGAGAGAATGAAGGCTCCTGGTGGGAAGCAGATGGAGGTTTGGGGCCTGGAGGAGTCGGGGTTCTCCATGTGCTCCTGCATGGAGAACAAAGCCAGTGTCACTGCATTGAACATCCTGTTGTTGTTACTATGGATTGTTATTGGCTGAGATGGCGATTCCGCGTGACGGGCGTTTGTACGTAGCCAATGAAAATGCAGAATCAGCCTGAACAGGATCCAACAAACCTCAGAAGCTGCTGCAAAACGTTTCACACCGTTGGGAGCAAAGGAGCTTCGAACGAGGCCCAGGTTTGTATATGATGTCAGTCATCATGCAGGGTCAGAGGTCAGAGGTCAGAGGTCAGTTCAGCCTCCGAAGACTGGACTGAAGACTATTTTATAATCACAAACAACAACAACAACAACAACAACAACTAAAGGAACTGCTGCTGCACTTCAGGATTGGCTTCAAAATTCACCTGAGGTTTTGGCCGCTGGATCCAGACGGACTTTACTGGTTCTGAGGCAAATTTATAGAGTAAAGATAACTGGATATGTGTAGCAGAAGAAGAAGAAGAAGAAGAAGTAGAAGAAGAGAAGAAGAAGAAGAAGAAGAAGAAGAAGAAGTAGAAGAAGAAGAAGAAGAAGAAGAAGTAGAAGAAGAAGAAGAAGAAGACGAAGAAGAAGAAGAAGAAGAAGATACAAAGTGCTTAACAAACAGCCAGCAAAAGGAACAGGAAGAAACACACCAGTAGAAGACTGAAATTGTTCTGGTTTTACTGGAGAATCTTTCGGTCCACAAAGTCAAAACAAATATTTTGTTGATCCGATCTGAACAGTTTTGAGGTCTGAATCCATCAGTCAGTTAAAACAGTTGCTGCTGCTGCTGCTGCTCACTTCTTTATGGAGCTGAAAAGAATCATCAGGGTTTTTGGAGAGTTTGTGGCTTTGTGGACAGAAGACAGAGAAGGTCAACAGATGATAAACTCCTCTAAAACACTGGAACACACAGGAGCTTCCACCTCCAATATCTTTAAAGTGGATCGCCTTCAAATTAGAGGATAGAGGAAATGTCACAGTACACACACACACACACACACACACACACACACACACACACACACACTCCCTGCCTCTCAGCCCTTGTGTGGTTTATAGTGCTCTACTTCAAAGGTTATCCTCTGACCTTATTCAGGCTCATATCTAAAGAAATAAAATGTTGGACTCGGCTCCCGGCTGAATGCTCGTCTGCTGCCTGTTCCTCCCACAAGACCTGAGAGAAAAGTTGAAGGACTGAAGACTCAAACTCCACCGTCTTCATTTAAAAATCTTTTCAAAGTCTCAGGGACAAAAGAATTCTTCTCTTCCTGCCTCATCGGATCGTTCAGTCCTGATGTGAGAAACGGTTTTGATCATTTAGACTTTTTCACACGGTGCAGCCGAGGGCGTCATGAGGGAAGTGCAGGTCAGTCAGTCAGGCAGACAGTCAGTCAGTCAGTCAGTCAGTCAGTCAGTTAGTCAGTCAGGCAGTCAGTCAGTCAGGCAGTCAGTCAGTCAGTTAGTCAGTCAGGGAGTCAGTCAGTCAGTCAGTCAGGGAGTCAGTCAGTCAGTCAGTCAGACAGACAGACAGACAGACAGACAGACAGACAGACAGACAGACAGTCAGTCAGGCAGCTAGTCAGTCAGTCAGTCAGTCAGGCAGGCAGTCAGGCAGACAGACAGACAGACAGACAGACAGTCAGGCAGTCAGTCAGTCAGTCAGTCAGTCAGTCACTGATGAGCCACACTCTTCACCGTCAATTTACAGACATCCACATCTTCTGCTGTCCTGCAAACCTTAACGGTACGTCACGTTATCACCTGTGGTATTTAAGTGACATTGGTGGACTAGGTCATTTAACCGATAAATGTGTCATGCTAGCTGAGCATTGCTCCACACTGAGCTCCACTCTCTGCCGCTAATTTACAGAAATCCACTTCTTCTGCTGCCCTACAAAATGGCAGATAACGTTACCTGTGGTATCTAAGTTACGTTAGCCACGGCAACACTGTTCATTTCAATTCATTTTCAATAAGAGCTGTCTGTTGTCTGGACAGGACTGATGATGCGTCCGTCTCAGTCAGATTTCCATCTGTTTTGACAGACAGAGGCCACATCCACACTAATACATTTTCATTTTAAAATGCATAACTTTTTCTACGTTTACGCCTAGCGTCCGCACTACTCAGGCGTTTTCGGACCCCTAAAACGGAGACTTTTGAAAACGATGACGCCCACGTTCGCTTCCTGATTGGGTCTTATCAGTCACGACGTGTCCTTCCCTGATTCGTCACGCCCCTATCTCGTGACCCTTTTCTGGAAGAAAACAAACGACATCAGCCTTGACTACCAGTAGTTAATTCAACATGGATAACAAATTACAGGCGTCGCTGACCTTGTTGTCTATGCTCCAGTCCAAGCAAAGAAATCTCTGGTTGTACTTTTCGCCATTGCTGTTCTTCCTCTGTAGTATTTTCTGCAACTAAGCAACCAATCCTAGAGTAGACAATCTGCTTCCTGTTTACACTGGCACGCACATGCCCAGTGTACGTGAATGGTCATGTGATATGCGTTTTCAGGAGTGTTAGTATGGACTGAGATTATTTCTGAAACGCTCGTGTGGATGGAGGTTGTTTTCGTTTTAAAACGCTGTTTTAAAACGAAAACATATTAGTGTGGATGTGGCCTGAATGTTCAACCCAGTTTAACTTTTTCAGAGGCGTTCCTACGTTTGTTTTGGAAAAAATAGTGGCGATCACAGACACAGTACAAGGGTCCAACCAAAACAAAGATTAAACAGAGAAAGCCTGGTGTAACGTTGGGATGACTGGAGGTTTTCCAGCTCAGGCTAGGCTGCTGTATGTTGACGTTCCAAAACAGCCCAATGGACAGAAATCTATCCGTCAATACTTCTGTCTGTTTTCTCATGGATCAGTGTGGAATATTGGCTAGTGGAATTAAACACACGCGTTGTGGGCTTGGACAGGATCTGGACTTGTTTTACATCTTAAAAAGCAGCAGCAGGCGGAGCTCAACTTCAAGGAACAAAATCTGGAGAAAGTATCTAATGAGCTGTTGTACCTTCATCCTTGTACTTCTATCCTCATGAGGACCATCCGCTGACTCCATTCATTCCCCTAACTCTAACCCGAACCCTTTCTGAACTCCTGACCCCCCACACCACCGTTAAGCCCCGTAGGTTCACTGGAAAAAGGTCTGCTAGCCGTCCCACGGTCTCGGCTAAAGAAGTCTGGGGTGTCAGAGCCGTTTCCATAGCGGCTCCTGAACTGTGGACCAGACTCCCTGACAACATCAGATCTGCTGATTTGGTTGGTTTGTTTACAATCTCTGAACCCATCGTCTATCGGTCTGATGACGATTAGACTCTGGGGGCGACGGCCAATATTTCGGGGTTCCCGGTGTAGCCAGCGGACATCCGGGCCAAGACTTCCTCTTCCGTGAGCCGGTCATCGTTTACAGTCCGATTAGCGACTTGAGACGCCAGAATGGAGTCGAGAGACGACGTCTCATATGCAGATATCTGTTTATAGAGATTAGCCGAAATGTCGTCCGGACCTAAAACACCTACAGAAAGTCTGGATGTTTGTGTTTTGTGTGGAGAAACGTTCGACTCTCGTGTCTCAAGTCGCTTATCGGACTGTAAGCGATGACCGGCTCAGGAAGAGGAAGTCTTGGCCCGGATGTCCGCTGGCTGCACCGGAAACCCCCAAATATTGGCCGTCGCCCCCAGAGTCTGATCAGTCAGACCGATAGACGATGGGTTCAGAGATTGGTTTGTTTAAGAATCGTCTTAAAACCCACTTTTACCCGCTAGCTTTTTGTTTTTATTGATCAGGTGTCTGTGGATGTACGTATACTCATGCTGTGTGTGTATGTGTGTGTGTGGCCGTGTGTGTGTCTAATTGTTTTATTTTTTGTTTTATGTGTTTTTAGGCTTCTTGCATTTTTATTCTTGACTTTTAGAACCAATCTCTGTGAATCACTTTGGTACAAACTTGTTTTATTTTTTAAAGCGCTGTATAAATAAACCTGAACTAGAACTTGAACTAACTTAATCCCAGTTCTAACCTGAACCCTGAAACCAAGTCTGAACTCTGAACTCGTGACCAGACTTTCCTCTGAAGGTTTACAACTCAGATTGGTTCCCACAAAGAACAGGAACACTCACACACACACACACACACACACACACACCATTTGACCTTTCCACAGGAGACTCCAGCCACTTGTTTGGTGTCTCAGATTCTTTACTCTCTCATGTTCATGCTATCTCTCTGTCTCTCTCGCTCTCTCTCTCGTCAGCTGATCTTCACCAGGCCAGCCAGTCGCTCTTCCATGTTCAGCCTGTAAAACCAGTCAGACCTGACGAGTCGATCACCGCTCGGCTCCGTCGCTCGGCTCTGTCACAGCAGGAGAAAAATCTTTGTGCGGCAGCGTGAAGGAAGATGCTGCTCCTCTTCATCCTGCTTCTCCTCGTCTTCGTCTTCGTCTCTACTCTTTTGGCCTACTACTACTATCTCTACTGGCCTCCTCTTGTAATTTGAGAATAACTCAGTGGTGAGAGATAGATCTGTCAGATAGATCCATCAGACAGATCAGTCAGATAGATCCGTCAGATAGATCCGTCAGATCCATCGGATAGATCTGTCAGATAGATCCATCAGTTCCAGGTTTGGTCAAGAGATTTGCTGAAATCATCTTTTCGCTGAAATCAGTGAAACAATGCGTCATCTTGTCTCTGAACGAGGCTCTTAGCCAATCAGAGGCTTCACTGGAGGAGGAGGAGGACTGGGAACTCTTCACAGACTAGATGTGTGTGGGTATGTGTATGTGTGTGTGTGTGTGTGTGTGTGTGTGCAGGCCTGTATCTGACTGAGTGTGAGACAGGAGACAGACAGACAGACGCAGAGCAGAGAGACAGGAAGTAGAGGTCTGCTCTCCTATTGGCCGACAGCCTGCTGCCTCTGGGCCGGTGAGCAGCAGGTTGTCGGTTCAAATCCCCAAAAATCTCCGACTGTCTGACTGAGAGTCTGAGTGGAGAAAATGCAGTCTGAAAAACAAAAGTCTATTTAAAAACCACCAAGGACATCTGAACCTGTGACTGGATGAGCGTCATGACAGACACACACACACACACACACACACACACACACACACACACACACATACACACACACACACACACACACACACACACACACACACACACACATGCTGTCATTGTCTCTTTTGTATTCTCAGCTCATCTTTCATCCCCTATCTCTCTCTCTCTCTCTCTCTCTCTCTCTCTATTTTCTTTTGCTCTCATTTTCCGTCCTTCAATCATGTTATCTAATGGAGCTTCTCTCTCTCTCTCTCTCTCTCTCTCTCTCTCTCTCTCTGGGCGAGCGATGCGATGCGATGCGATGCTACGTGAGATGGCAGCAGAGCGGCGCTTGTTGTTGCTGCAGCACCTGCTCGGCTCATTATCACCTTCCTGCCTCTTTTTCTGATCACTTACCCCGCTGCGTTTGCCTCTCTGCCCCCCGGGGACGCTCCGCTTTGTTCTAAATGTCAAATTGGCATCCGGTCGTCAACAGGATGAACAAATGTTGACACTGATTACGGAGCGCGGGTCTGGACAAACAGCTCCGGCTCCGCTCGGCAGCAACACGGCAGAAGAAGAAGAGACTGTAGCGACATTATTCTGCTACAGGTTGCAGATCCAAGAGGAAGGAAGGAATTACATTTATTCAAGTTACTGTAACTGAGGAGCTTTTTGTGTACTTGTACTTTTTTGTGTATTTAAAGTCAGTGATTTACTGTTACTCAGGGCGTTTTCACACCTATAGTTTGTTCGCTCTGGTCCGAATCAGTTGATGATTTTGTAAACTTGGAGCGTTTTCCCCTTGGTTCGGTTTCTTTTCACACAGAGAAAAATCCAAGCGAACCAAAATGCATCACTACAAACCACGTGAGAACGTTCACTCCGCTTATTGGTCAGATGTGTCTGGGGCGGGAGCAAGAAAGTAAATACAGGAAGAAGGTCCTGTGTTCTGGACTAGAGCACATTGCTCTGCAACATGGAGCAACGGCAGAGTTGGCATTTGCTCATAACTGTTGTGATTATCTGGGCAATATACCAGGCAACACTGGACCAGCAGAATGCTGAATGCACTTTGAGGAAACGTCTTGAAAATGCTATACTGGCTACACCTGCTATACCTGCTGTACCTGCTACAGGAGCCGTTTAGCTCAAACTTGTGGAGTAAATTGAGTAAACCTGGTAGTTGGGCCTTCTGTCAGCAGGTTTGTCCTGCAGCCAAAACCAAAAAAACAGCTGAATCCTTTTCTGTCTGAAAGCCGCCGGCTGAACTCTGATCAGAGGAGCTGAGTTCTGTCAGTGTGAGCTGCAGCTAGCTACTGTTGTTAGCTTAGCTTCTTTGTAGTAAAAAAGCTGATAGTTAGCTAGCTATCTAGCTAGCTAGAGTAGAGAGAGTAGAGTAAACTTTATTGTCTGCTACGGTCTGTTGCTTCACATAAAAAAACATCACAAAACATGAGAGGTGTTTGACACGATGCTAGACAGCTGCTTCACATAAAAACATCTTATAAAAAAGACATTTGACATTGACACGACGGCTTAAAAAGAAACTGTAGGAATTAAAGTGCAAAAATGGTCAGGAGTGCTAAAGTGCTTGTGTATTTATTGCACATTGCTCTATTGCATTAGAGTTCAGCAGCTTGATGGAGGCTGGAACAAACGAGAGCTTCAAGCGGTTTGATTTGCACTTTGGCACACGGAGTCTTCCTCCTGATGGCAGAGGTTTGTATTCAGAGAAGAGGATGCTGAGAGTCTGCAGTGATTTTTGTTGCTTGTTTCATGACTGCCTGCTCATACAGGCTCTGTATGGGCTTAGCTAGCTCAGCTAACAGCAGCTACCTGTCCAACAGAAAACAAACTGACTCCTCATCGCTCTTCATCTTCATCTTCTCCTTCAATACTCACCAGCAGGTGAAACCAGCAGATTCACTCTGGGTTTTGAATGAGTCTTGTCTGCTTGGTGTTTCACCTCGCTGTACTTTTTTTTTTTTTTAACTGTTTTGAACCGTTCTGACCGCCTTCAGGGGGCGTGGCTTCACCTCTTGTTGAGCTGGGAGGAGGAGTCAACTTTGAAAATGGTGTTTACAAGCCGCAACTGACAGAATCCTACTCAGTCCGACTTTCAGTCCATCTCTCCTGCAGTTTTGTCCTTCAGTCCATTTTAAATCCATCCATCACAGAACAGATTGTGTGTCTCTCCATCAGCAACAGAAACCGGATCAACGTAAACTGACAAACTGTGGATCCATTCACAGTGAGAAGAGGAATCTGACTTTACTTTGTTTCTGCACTTTATTTTCTCATTTCTAATGTTTCCAGTGAAAAGAATCTAGTGTGAACTCTGTCCTCTCTCCTTTTAGAATCACATGGAAAAGATCACAGCTGACAACGTTCTCTGTTCTAAAGAGGAACTCAGGAACTTTTACTCTGAGGACATTTTAAATCACACACTTTCTTTTACACCGGTACTTTTACTTCTACTTCAGTAAAACATCAGCAGTGTAACAACACTTCTACTGCAGCAGGAGCTTTTGTTTCTATCCTGAGCTGAACTCCTCTCTCCTCTCCTCTCCTCTCCTCTCCTCTCCTCTCCTCTCCTCTCCTCTGACAGCTGATACTGAGCTGCATTTCTTCTCTTTTTTACCCTTTATCTGTTCAGTAGTTAATAATTACAGTGTGGTCAGCTGCAGGTCGTGTGTCCACATCCCATCAGACAGAGCTCAGTGTTTGTTTTGCCGTGCGGCTGCAGCTTCACGTCTCGCTTCTTCTTCACGTGACAACACGCAAACAAGAGGCCCGACACGAGCCAGAGGAAGTGAAAATTAGCTCGTCCCGAAGTGTGAACTCCTAATGATTACCAGAGCATTGTTTTAATCAGATAATCAGGCACACACACACACACCACACACACACACACACACACACCACACACACACACACCACACACACACACACACACACACACACACAGGCCGAGTGGCAGCTCCCTGTCAGGACTAATGGTTTGGCGGTGAGCGGTCCTGTAAGGAGCTGAAGACTCTCCTCTCTCTCTCTCTCTCTCTCTCTCTCTCTCTCTCTCTCTCTCTCTCTCTCTCTCTCTTTTCGCTGGCAGCAGTCAGCTGCCATGTTGGAGCGAGCGCTGCCACCGCCTGGCACCTTATTTATTTTAATTATTTTGATTCCCTCTCCATCTCGGCCTCCTGGCTCGGGGATCGCTGATGGCTGACACTCATTTGTCAATCTCGCCGGCTGCCTGCCAATTATAAAAGGAAAGTTTCGGCGAGGCCATTAGAGGCGGCGGGGCGGCGAACAGGCCGAGCCGCCGCGGAAATAAAAACACGAGTCGCAACACGATCAGACGGACGCTCGCTCAGCGCTTCGTGTCGCTCTTTGTTGCCGTTCGGTTTCACGTCAAGACGCTCGGCCCGCTCACGGAGCTCGGCGGCGTTTTGCCTCCTGTCTCCGGTTTGCATCATGCTGAGCGCCGTTCCTGCTCATCAGCACGACCCAGTGTAGAAGCTACAGGCGCCGCCGGACAGTTTTTCAGCATTGATAAGCTAATAGAGCGTCAGTAAAGAATGACTGGCGGTGCTGATTTGGCTCATTTTAATTCGTGGAGTGTGGAGTGACAGATAACCAGCAGCTATAAACTGACAGCTTCGGACAAACTGAACCAGCAGCTCGCCCGGTTCGGCTCGCTGTGTTTCAGAATGAAGCTGGAAAACTACAATAAGCAAATGGATGCAACTTACCTTGAACTCTGACAAAACACACGGAGGCAGAATGAGAATTAAATCTAGTTGAGAAAACCGAACTCATTCTGCCGTGTTGCTGAAGTGTAGCTGTTAATTAGAGGAGGCTGTCTGAAGGATTAACGACAAGGTCTATAGTTCATTTCGGAGCCCGGCGCATCACACCTGCACTGATGGATTATGGGTAAGCACTTTTGTTTTTTAGGTTGCATTTCGTGATGAGACGTTTGATCCGGCAAAAATGTCAAGTCAGGCGGAAAAGCAGACTAACAAGAAGCCGGTTCCCTCTGGGTATAAAACACTGGTTATTGTTGTTTCCCTCCGAACGCCTGTCCTCCTTTCATCAGCATATTTTAACAGTCACACAGTAAAGAACAAAAAGAAGACAAATTGGGGTTTGGAAGACCAGAGACAACAGAATTTCTCTTGAATTAGCAGCGAATGAAGCAAAGCTCCGAGCTTAAAGTTTCCACAAAGCCCAGCTGCTCTCTGCTTCCTCACACCGCTCAGGATAATTGGATGTAAAGCGAAACAGTCTTTGTGTGGATGTTCTTTTGTTTCAGCCTTCCTGCTTGTATCCGTACATACATTCTGCATTAAAGCCACAGTCCTGATCCAAGACCAGTTAGGTCCTACCAGCCTCTCTGTCTGGTCTTATCGCTGCCTGTCAGATGTAGTTATCAAAGCATCTGTGTTGTGTTGGACGGCGGATCGATCTGCTGTTTGATGGCCGGTTGTAGGAGCCGTGCGGCTAATTAAGGCCTGTCACATTTAGCCGAGCCGCTCCTGGCCCTCATTAGCCGCAGACCGGCAGACCAGCAGACCTGCAGACCGCCTCGCTGTCAAACTACTTCCTGTTTCCAGTCCTGTCTCCAGCTCCTTTCCTGCTGGAGAAACACGTTTCTCTGTTTTCCTGCACAGGGCGACTCTGCAGTTTGAGACATCAGGTTCATTTCAACTAATTTAGATTTGTCCAAATGATGATATCCAGCATCTGCACCCATCAGCTGATAAATACTCAACTCTGTCCTGGCTGGATATATTTATACCTTTTTATACTCTGGAACCCAGTGCAATGTTCCCTAAACTTTTTTTTTTCTTTTTGGCATTTTCACATTTATTAGACAAAGTAGAGAGCAACAGGAAAGATTGGTCACAGATTGGATTCAAACCAGGACGATGCTGAGCCTCAGTTTATATTTTCTATACTGCTGACTTCCAGATTCCCTTCAGTCCGGTTCCTACAGAGAGCCATGTGCATCTGTACAGATACAGTCCTGTTTCTTAAATTCCTATCCTGTTTTTTTAAATACATACTGCAGTACTTATACTTGTGTATTACTTCCTTATACTCTACCTCAAAAAGAGATATATTCTCTTATTTCTACTGTCTGGTGTGGGAAATTTAATTCACCTGAACTTGCTAAATGAATGAATACTCCAACATGTGCATTTATTAAAGTCATTATTTTTTATCAGTATAAACTAGCTCTGCATAATGGCGTCTCCAGACGAAACAAATGGGCAGCTTGTCCAACGCAGGAAGAAGGGTCATGGCCGATCTGCAAGGCCAACAAGTTGAGGGAGTAGACTCTTTTAATTGGATAAAATGGAAGAAAAGCCCCAAGAAAGGTAAATAATAAGTGTGTTGACAAAAGATGAGAAGTTTGGAGTGAGATTAGAAGTTGGGACCTTTTAATTAGGACCACAATGGGATGGGGCGACTGTGTAGCATAAAAGAAAATGTATTGAAGGACTTGCTTCAGTTGCTCCATGGACTGGCTCAGTTTATTGTACTCTGTGTGACTTTGCAGTAAACCTATATCATATTGAACTCTACTGAATCTGTTTGATTATTTCATTAGTGAGAAACTCAAAGTGTGGCAGAGGACCTGAAGACATTTTGGCCCAGCTGAAGGTTTTCCTCCCACACTGGTGTTGATTTATGTTTAATGTGAGGTAAAAGAGCAAAACACCAAGTCAAATTCCTAACATATCCAAACTTACCTGGCTAATAAAACTGATTCTGGTTCTGAATTCTACTTTATCATAAGGACAATATCTATAATTTCATGAGATTTTCAGTTAGCTAGTTAGTTAAAAGGAGCAAACTGCTGTAAACAAGAGACTCTTTTCCATCCTGAAAAATGAATCATCATATGAACTGGTAATTGTATAATCAAGTCAGCTGAAGGCTGAACTATATTTTGAAAAAAATACAATATTCATTGAATGATCATTCGATGATCCAGTCTGGAAAAGTATTTAGTCAACCAAGGACTGAAGATCCCAAATATCCTTAAAAAGTCCCATCATGAGTGGATGTGAGGGAATCTGTGTTCACCATACTGTCTGAAGAACAGCTAATGCTATTTAACCCTATTTTTGAATCCTGGCCCAGTCTTGTTGTCTTATGATGATATTTTCATAAAATGAAACTGATGGGAATTTTGGTAGGAGATGGAAAGTGTGAGTTCTCCCTGGAAAGTCTGTTTTTGAAGTTAAAGCAGACAGTTTTATTTAAGCCAAAACAGCTAAACACGGGCAGCAGTAAAACATGAAGTCTTAAAATTAATGAAACATGAGAAAATGTTTTCAGAGTGAAAATAAACACCACATTATATGAAACTGAAAACATCAGATCTGACTAAATGCTACAGCTGCATCCAACGCTGTCCTGCCAGCAGACTTTTCTCCTCCTCCTGTAAGAGGCTTTCAGAGGGAGCTGTGGGCGTCACACACACTCCCGAGGGTTTAAATTATTTTTGAAGTGGCAGCCAATCACAGCACTCGAGCTGTTTTGGCTCAGATACAGAGACAAAGTTGATTTCTGTCAACTCTTGGATTTCCTTCCCCCTCTGTCAGTGTTTGGAGGTTCCTTCATATCAATCAATCAATCAATCAATCAATCAATCTGTAAAGCATTTGGCTTTGATTTTGAAATACGTTGTAGTAAGCATCAACACATTTCGTTTAGTATTATTTACATGAACGATAACGTTAGTTACTGAACTACACTACCCAGCATGCTTTTTGCTAGCTGGAATGTTCCACCTCCAGCAGAGGGAACAAGCTCCGGTAGCTAGCTAGCTAGCTGCAGCTTCACAGCTTCAGAGACAAAATGTGTTCAGATCCTCATGAGGCTGAACTCAGACTTTAGTGAATCCAGACTGCATCTGAACAGGTGAAAACCTGCTGAGACGGTCTGCTGCTGCTGGAGGATCAGCTGCTTCAGTCTGTTGGAGTTCTGCATCGAGACAAAGTCTGTTCTGGAAGTTTCTGCTCCTAAAATAACAGAAACATATAAGGTCCCATGGGGGACAGCGGAAGGGGAGGGGCTTAGGCTCTCTATAGCCGCATCCAAACACGTCACTCGGCCAAGGGTTGAAATTATTTTTGAAATGGCAGCCAATCACCGTACTCAAGCTGTTTTGGCTCAAATATCATATCTAAGTACAGCTGGCCAATCAGAGCAGTCAGGGGCGGGGCCTCGGTGCTGACGTACAGACCAGGATGCGTTCAATCACCCCAAAACTTAGCAAAAGTTTAAAAAGAAAAAGTAGTGCATTGACTGTCTTGTTGCAGATCGTTTCTTACAGGTGGTTATTTGCTGAGACGGAGATTCTGTGCGTCCTCCAATTGTGGATCCGCATGCCAGGCGTTTGTACGCGGCCAATGAAAATACAGAATCACCCTGAACGGGACCAAACGCGCCTCAAAAGCCGTTGCAAATCGTTTCACAACGTTGGGAGCAAACGTTTTACACCGAAGCAAAACGGTGTGAGCTTTGAACGTGTCCCAGGTTCCATCTGCCCCTTCACACTGCTGGTTTTCTTCAGGACAAACTGTCTGTGTGTTGCCCGTCTTCACACTGTACTGTCTCATATCCTAATGTTCCTCTGGCCTGAATGGCAGTGAGTGTGTGAGCGGTTTGGGCAGGCGGCCAGGCTCTGAGCGGCCCGCAGCAGCTCACAGCTCGCTCTAATAAAAACCCAGCAGGTCCAAACACATGAATGCAAATTAATAGTCCAGAGTGACAGTATCTGCAGGCTGTGCTCCGGCTTCCTGCTCCGTCCTCCAAGCTGTGAAGCTGGAACCATCAACAAGTCAGAACCTGGAACTGAGAAGCTGCATGTTTCTCTGGTGTCATCGTCATGTTCCAGCTGTCTGACAGCAATCCCGCATCCCATCCTGTCCCATCTCATCCTGTCCCATCCCATCCTGTCCCATCCCATCCTGTCCCATCCCATCCTATCGCATCCCATCCTGTCCCATCCCATCCTGTCCCATCCCATCCTGTCCCATCTCATCCTGTCCCATCCCATCCTATCCCATCCCATCCTGTCCCATCTCATCCTGTCCCATCCCATCCTATCGCATCCCATCCTGTCCCATCTCATCCTGTCCCATCCCATCCCATCCTATCGCATCCCATCCTGTCCCATCCCATCCTATCCCATCCCATCCTGTCCCATCCCATCCTGTCCCATCCCATCCCATCCTGTCCCATCTCATCCTGTCCCATCCCATCCTGTCCCATCCCATCCTGTCCCATCTCATCCTGTCCCATCCCATCCTGTCCCATCCCATCCCATCCTGTCCCATCCCATCCTGTCCCATCCCATCCTGTCCCATCTCATCCTGTCCCATCCCATCCTGTCCCATCCCATCCTATCCCATCCCATCCTGTCCCATCTCATCCTGTCCCATCCCATCCTGTCGCATCCTATCCCGTGGCGTCCCATCCTGTCTCGTCCCACCCCGTCGCACCCCATCCTTTTGCACCCCATCCTGTTGCATCCCATCCTGTTGCGTCCCATCCCATCGCATCCCATCCCTTCATGTCCCATCCCGTCCCATCTCGTCGCATCCCATCTTGTTGCGTCCCATCCCATCATGTCCCATCCTGTTGCGTCCCATCCTGTCTTCAGGAAGAACGCTGGTGATTGGTGGACAGAGAGGAAAGTTTTATACTGCTGGAAACAGGAAATGGAGAGAGACGCTTCCGGTACAAACTGACACACAGTACAGGACAACAGACTCGAACACACTGACACAGCAGTACAGTACAGACTGACACACATGGTAACAGACCTCATATACAGAACATGGTAGTACTTTACAGCTAGCAGACTCTACCTGTGACTGTAAAATGTACAGTATAGACCTGTCAGAGTGTAATAGATTTTCCTTTTCAGGTTGTTTCATTTGATTTATTATCAGAGGAGAGCAAGAGGCTGAAAACTGTTCAGTACCTCACAAGAAAAAAGCAAAAATTAGAGAAAAATAACCCATGATTTTTACAGTAGAAATGTTTTTTTCTTATCCCATAAATCATCTCGTGACCCCCCGGGGGGTCCCGACCCCCAGTTTGAGAATCACTGACATAGTTTCCCATATATTCATTTAGCCACCACAGCAAGAAAACCTCCCACCATTGTTGGAGGAACTGCTAAATAAAACCAATCCATCATGTTTTGTTCTAATTTCCCTAAAACTCATGATTCCAGTGTTTAGAACGACAGCTTTTATCATAATAAAGTCACCAAATAAGAACAGTTTAGTGCTACAAGTCGCATTAAAACCAACACTAAGACCGAAAATGAGGATCGATGTGGGACCAAAACCAAAATGAGTCCCAAGCAGCACAGTTACACAGAAATGTAGAGGAAACACTACACTGCCTACTGCCTGCTGTCCAGATCCACGAGTCTCAGTCTTTACAGTTTGAATCTGCATGGTGATTCACATCGGTCTGGTCAGCCTTTGACCAATCACAGCAGCAAAGCAGAGTGATGTCATCTGGAAATCATCTGGAATCTCAGAGCGACAATCATGGCGGCTTCACTTCCCAGCCTTCAAACAGCTGATTGTTCCTGTTTTAATTCATCGATGCCATTTCGTTTTTTGAGGACTGATGAAATCTCTAAATCTAGCTTCTGTCATCCAGTTCCTTCACCGGCTGCCATGTTGGTCGTTGTTGTGGCTCCGTAACACCATCCAGTCCCAGTCTGGACCCCTGACTGAATGTTCTGTGTTCCTCATTCTCTTAAAGACATTTTGATCTACAGTTTTCTGCTTAAATGCTTGAAATCAGTTTCTTAGACAATTATAAATAGTGAAGTTGATCCTATGTACACATTTTTTTCCAAAGCCTTTGCCTTTCCATCAAGGCAAAGAATCTAAAATATAAGATAGTTTTGATTTGTTTAACACTTTTTTGGCCACTGCATAATTCCATTTATGTTATTTCATAGTTTTGATGTCTTTACTGTTATTCTAAAATGTGGAAAAATGCAGTGTGTCCAAACTTTTGACTGCTGGTGTTTGTCGGACAGAATCTGTCTGAAATAACTGCCGGTGGACAGGCTTGGCCTCCGTGAATCACCATGCAAATTCAAAAAGTGCTAAAGACTGAGATTCACGGAGGACAGACAGTCTGAGAACTGCATCCAAACAACAGAATGACAACAAACAGGATAAGTTGACAGAGTGGAGGCAGAGCCACGCCCTTCAGATGACAGGATTTATTTCTGTATAATCACCCTGATGCATGTTGAGTGCGTATAATGCGACATAATGAAAGTAATGTGATGTGTGCTGCACTCAGACTGTCCCTCCACCGCTCCGCCTGCCAATGTAATCCCACTAAATGTATGAAAATAGAAGCTCAGCTATTGTTGGAGCCATTGTGCTGTCTCAGCATCCATCCTCTGACACCATTTGGAAGAGGTGCACCATGGATAGTCTCTCCCTGGGACAAAATCCATCTCGATCCATCTCCCCTCTGGCATAGCGAGGGGAAGTTTGATTGATTTATCAGGCCCGCGTCTCCCCAGTCTCCCTTTAATGAGACAGTAATAGCCCACGGTCGGCCGGCACTCCAGAGACGAATGTGAAGGAGAAGCAGCAGAGAGCAGAAATGTGGACAGAATATGTAACCCGAGGTACAATCAATCCCACACACACACTGACGGAGAGAGAGAGGCGAGGGAGAGAAAACGAGAGCGATGGCCAGAAAGAGAGGGAATATATGGAATATTAGAAAGACAATATGACAGAGGCAGCGAGCGAGAAAGTGTTATAGGAAGGGACAGATGTAGACAGAAAAGAGAAACAGATAGATCAGAAGCGGAGACAGAAAGCTGCTTCAGAGAGAGAGAGAGAGAGAGAGAGGCAGGTAGAGCGAGCACGCTCACACACAGGCTGCTGATTGCCAGCAGCGGTCACTGCAGCCTTTAATTAAAGTCACTCTCCTGGGCACTTAAGCAACAGCTTGCAATTTCCACAGACAACGGCAGCATGGCGGAGCGCCCGGTGACCTGTAATTGTCTGCGGGGGACGGATGGCAGCCGCGCTGCCAACCTGTGATTTTCATGGGAATTAATGACACGGCGGCGGCCACATCATTTTCCTGACACTCTTAGCCGGGGGCAAAGGTGAGGTGCCGACCTTTGTGTCGATTCCCCGCTGTCTGTCTCCGCTCTGAAACGCAGGATGTTAAGGAGGAGCGGAGCGAGCGGGGAGCAAATAAATATCTGTGGGAGTTGTTAGAGGATTACAGGCCGAACGCACCGCCGCTCTGCGTCAGCCGGCCTGATGAGCGGCTTCACCGCCCGGCGCCTCCGACAAAATCACCACGGAAAATATGAACAAAGGCCAAAAATAAAGGCTCATGAGTTTAGTTCCAGGGTTTAAAATCCAGTTTGGGTTCTACATTCAGATTGTTCAGATTTTCAGAGCTTTGTATTGAATTGTTACTATAGAAGTTATTGTTCATATATAGGATAAAACTTTACAATAAGGGTCACTAAGTCAAGGGTTAGTTAATGCTTAATAAGCATTAACTAACCCTTAATTAACAGTTAACTAATGTGTCTGGTAATCATTTACTAATGGTGTTCATGTTCAACTAAGGTATTAATTTATACATTAATAGTCATCTTTATAAACTATTAAATAATGTAGAAATTAACACCTTAGTTAACATGAACACCATTAGTAAATTACACATTAGTTAACTGTTAATTAAGGGTTAGTTAATGCTTACTAAGCATTAACTAACCCTTAACTTAGTGACCCTTACTGTAAAGTGTTACCATATATAGTTATCGTTGTCTTGTTGTTCTATTCCAGTTGTTGCTAGCTACAGGCTAACGACTGCTGTCCCTTTTCCCAAACAATTAGCATTTTGCTAACATATAAAATATAACTGTCATTTATATTTATAATTTATATCCATATACATGTAATTGAAGGACTAAAATTCACAAAGGTGATGTTAGTTATTTTATTTCATGGAACAAATGTAGTTTAGTTAATCAGCCTTTACTTTGCCATTTTTTGATGCCATTCATATTTCCCATGGGGATTTCTGGCTACACACCACATGGTGAACATGCTAATTTCTCAGCCTGCAGATTTGCCTCAGGCTTTCCATTAACGGGCCAAAGAGCAGCTGAAGCTGTTGGGGGAGCTGTTGGTGTTCAGTTCAGTTTGTTCAGGAGCTGTTGGTGTTCAGTTTGTTCAGGAGCTGTTGGGTGTTCAGCAGTTTGTTCAGGAGCTGTTGGTGTTCAGCAGTTTGTTCAGGAGCTGTTGCATCATGTTGAGCAGCTGACAGCGGAGCGTCCGGCTGGCTCTCTGCACCGGGAGCTCATTAGTTCTACCGGACCGGACCGGACCGGACCGCCGCTCCACTCCAGGCGGACTAAGTGTTACTGTTAGTTAATGCTTAATAAGCATTAACTAACTATAAGCATTAATTAACTAACTAATGCTTAATAAGCATTAACTAACCCTTAATTAACAGTAAATACCAATTCAACAGTTAATACCAACAATTAATACCTTAGTTAACATGAACACCATTAGTAAATTACACATTAGTTAACTGTTAATTAAGGGTTAGTTAATGCTTATTAAGCATTAACTAACCCTTAACTTAGTGACCCCTTATTGTAAAGTGTTACCAAAATTGTTTGTCGAGAAAAATATCAGGAGAGAAACGTTTCACTTTCAAACTGCCTCTTGATAATCCAACACACACACAACACACACACACACACACACACACACACACACACACACGCCCCCCCCCACACACACACAGAGTGAGTGTTTTTTATTGATTTTTCACATACGTCATATACATATGGACAAAAATACAATTATAAAACAGAGCTATAATTGTCACATCTTACTTATTTAGCAGGTAAAAAATACACGTACAAAATAAATATATAAAAGTTAAAGTAAAATTATGCAGCGATACAAAACACTTTCAAGTTGACTGTTCAGTCTGTTGTGGAGTTTCTGTTATTTGGGATAAATCATACAGGAGGTTCATTTAGGATCTTCTCTATCTGTCTGATGAGTGTCGGTCTTTATATTTTATTATATATGTTTCTGTCTGTCAGCTCATATTGAGACATGACAGCTGGGACGGACTGTGTTATGCTGATATTAAACAGGAAACTATAAATATTAATATTAACACACATGATCCTCTTTACTGTTCCTGCTGCTCTGTTTCCATGGTAATAAGCAGCATATTTTGTCCATTCATATACAGACGTATCTGTGTTCAGGATATGAAGATGCAAATTAACAAATTAATCAGAATATATGAAAATGTTAAATACTATGTTTAATGATGAATACAACACAAACAGAACACTTCCACTTTTACATATTTTCACGTCACAAAATGGCAGTTTTTCTAGAGTGTGTGTCTGTGTGTGTGTGTGTGTGTGTGTGTGTGTGTGTGTGTGTATAGTTAGCGTTTTTATTCTGTGTTGTGTTCTTCCTGAGCCCACGCCAAAAACAATTTTCTGTCAAATGATGGATGATAAAGTTTCCTGAATCTGAATCAATGCTGTTGAATAAGAATA
>NW_027283886.1:0-12970 GCF_046629955.1 Centroberyx affinis
CATGCCTGTGTGTGTGTGTGTATGTGTGCATGTGTGCGTGTGTGTGTGTGTCAGTATTTACTCATGTGTGTATGCGTGTGTGTGTGTGTGTGTGCGATGCGTGACCAGCTGCACCTCATAAAACTGGAGTTTGTGTGTTTGCGTAAACATGTGTTAAACACGCGTGTTGGGAGCCTGAGAGACGAGGCTGTGTGTGTTTATTGGTGTTTATGTTTCTGCTCGGATGTTTGGATGTTTGGATGTTTGGATGTTTGGATGTTTGGGTGTTTGGATGTTTGGATGTTTGGATGTTTGGGTGTTTGGATGTTTGGATGTTTGGGTGTTTGGATGTTTTGGGTCGTGTTCCGCCTCACACACGCTTCCCGCAAACACAAACACGTATGTTGTTGACGTGTTGTGGCTTTAGTTTTCACAGCAGACACCAGAGTAAATAAAACCCAGAGAGTCGTGACTTTGTTCCCTTCTAATGTTTTCTAAGGGTTTTTATTCATCTTGTCAAAGTTCAAGTTTTCCTTTTCACTTCGTTCTCTGTAAGCATTTCAGTACAGCTGAGCATCGGCAGTGAAAGCAGTTTAGCAGAAGAGGAAGCAGTTTGCAAAATGTGTGGAAAAAAGTATTCATGGTTCCAATAAAGTGTTGGACTTCACCTGAGGACGGCCTGGACAAAATGCTGCATGTCTTCTATTTAAAGTGTTATGATAGCAAACATGAGAAACCGTACATATGACAGTTTTTTCACTCGTTTTGTAGATATTTTGGGGAAAATTGAAGTGGTGAAAATGTTTTTGGCATTCAGAATAAATGTACAGTGTGTGTGTGTGTGTGTGTGTGTGTGTACCTGTGGGGGCAGTGTGTATGAGGTCCACAGCGGCATGGCCAGCTCCTTGCTGTACCCGCTGATGAACTCCACATGGTGCAGCAGGCTGAACCGGGTGTCGAACATCACCGCCGGCCGGCCGAACGGCAGCTGGGTGGAGTCTGGAGCACAGCGGGCGGACAGGAGAGTTAAAGCTCTGTGAGACTCTGGCAGAGTCTTGGGTTGTGTCTCTTCCAGTGGTGGAAAGTAACTAAGTACATTTACTCAAGTACTGTACTTAAGTACAATTTTGAGATACTTGTACTTTACTTATATTTCCATTTGATGCTACTCTATACTTCCACTCCACTACATTTCAGAGGGAAATATTGTACTTTCTACTCCACTACAATTATTTGACAGCTTTAGTTACTTTTCAGATGGAGATTTGACACAATGGATAATATAACAAGCTTTTAAAATACAACACATTGTTAAAGATGAAACCAGTGGTTTCCAACCTTTTTGGCTTTTGACGTCTTACAAAAAGCAGTGTGTAGTCGGGTCACATTTCAGATGTCTATGAGTTGTTAACAGCTCCACCAAATAGTGATTTTTCCCTCTAAACCTCACATGGTTTCATTTCAATAAATGTTCAAATGATCCAATATTTCAGCAAAAATCAAAGATTAGAGAAAAAGTCCAAAAACTGAAAACAGATTTGTGTATCAGAACTTTGTTTTTTCTTCTTTCCTCTCCCAGTAATCATCTCACGACCCCTCAGATTTATCTGGTGACCCTTTGGAGGGGCCCGACCCCTAGGTTGGGAACCACTGGACTAAACTAGCTAACTGTATATAAAGTAGTTCAAACTAGCTCCACCTCCAGCAGCTACAACAGCAACATGCTGCTTACACACTGATGCTTCAGTATTAATAATCTAATGATGTCATATATAATAAAATATCAGTCAGAGGGACCAAACCACTACTTTTACTTTAATACTTTAACTACATTTTGCTGCTAATACTCATGTACTTTTACTTAAGTAAGATTTTTAATGCAGGACTTTTACTTGTAATGGAGTATTTTTACATTGCTGTATTGGTACTTTTACTTAAGTAAAGGATCAGAGTACTTCTTCCACCACTGGTCTCTTCCTCCATAATATAGGAGACTGGAGAATTGTGGGTTTTTTTCTCTCTCCATTCACTGCCATTGTCTAGAGGAACAGTCTGAAAATCACTTCTAGCACATAAAGGAACGCCGACAAAGCAGATTCTGCTTTGTCAGCATAAACCTTTCAGCTAACAAGTGGAACACCGAAATCCGGTCAGAGGAAACTTATGCCGATGGAACAATGAAAAATAATATGTTTATTAATAATTGTAAATAGGAGAAAAAAGTGAGAGACTTGTTTTTTATATATTGGCAGAATCTGCTTTGTCAAAGTCTTGTCTGCTAAAGGAGTTTCAAGACTTTCCTGCCTCACTCTCAGTTTCACACATTTCAGCTCCAAAGGCTAAAAAATCCTTGTTCTCAAGCCAAAAAAAAACAAAAGCCAAAGCAATTTTATTATTCCAGTATTCAGCATGGTGATGTATTCGCTCTTCACTAGACGTCTCTGTTGGGTTTCTGCTCTAATTAGCTAGCTTACGCGTCTCTATTGTCAAAATAGAGCTTCAATATTAGTGTCTGTTACACTGTGACCTGCTGGTGTTGCTGCAGTTCCTACCGGTCGCCAACAGAGGTCGATAAAGGTCACAGATTACTTGCTGCCTCTTTAACGAAAGCCAGAGGGAAACTGGAATGATGCCTCAATTAGTGCAATAATACTGAGTCAGTGAAGTGATCAGTTTGAGAAAACACCCAAACTGGCAACCACAGCTGAGCCGAGTTAAGTCTGATGTGGGGGATAAAACAGGCTGGGAAAACCAAAATCAACTGCTCTTCTTTTTCAGGTACTTGATAGAAATTCAAATACACAGTGGTGCAGGTCTGACGTCAGTTTAAAAGTGTTTTTTTTTTTGTTTTTTTTTTACTTTTTATTGCATGCTTCTGTAAGAAATAAAATGAATACTGTGTGTTTTTAATGAATAACATACTCTGTCCTTTGTGTCCTTTGTCCTGCAGAGTAGAGTGTTTTTTTCTTCCTTACATACCATAATGATGTAATTAGTGCATGTACGTGTGCATGTCCACTATATATGGTTATGTGTGGTTTTGAGTGTTTTTATAAGGTGGACAATAGTTTATGCTATTCATACGTGTGTTTCCATGTGTCCCATATTAGGTGAGGTTTTTGGCTTTAAGTCAAGAAACCCAAACTGTGGGTTTGTCTTTGAGCCAAGAAATCTGAACTGTGGGTTTGTCTTTAAGTCAAGAAATCTGAACTGTGGGTTTGTCTTTAAGTCAAGAAATCTGAACTGTGGGTTTGTCTTTAAGTCAAGAAATCTGAACTGTGGGTTTGTCTTTGTGCCGAGATTTACGATTTTGTTTACTCTTATCTATATAAGTGAATCCTCTCCACTCCTCCCCACTCCTCACTTCTTTGTTGCTTGTCTGGAACACTGAACTGAACCATGCATGTCTGAATAAAGAATCCACGGAAGACTCTTGACCCTTTGCTCATTCATTTTGACCCACAAAGGGTGAAGTTTATTTTTCCCCTACACTTCCGACACCGCTGCTCTACTTTTGCTGCATCTCCAAGAGGAAATATCTGGGGCATCAGGTTCCGTTCTCTCTTCAGAAGTTACAGAAGCTTTCTGGTTGGAGAGGAATTTGGTCTAATTTGATCCTCCTGTCTACAATTGAAGACAGACCGGTCTGCAGCACTAATGCAGGGCAGATGAGGGATACACACACGGAGGAGGATTTCCACAACGGCTCGCATGCATGGAACAAATTTCTTAATCGTTGCCCGCTGCACTTTTCACTGACTGTATTATTATCCATGAAGAGACTCCAGCAGAAGAGAGACCTACTGTAAGCGTAGCCTCCGTCTGGAGCCGGGCTGAAGGCCTCGACGGTCTCCTCCACTTTGTTCTGCAACACAAAGACACAAAATACAGTTTCACACAAATCTCACTAAGGGCTTTCATCAGTCATGAAGCAGCGATCACTGTGCTTCTGTTAGCAGTTCATACGTAGACTAATACTGGCCAGTCAGTCTACAGCAGCAGTCACTTAGAACAGTGGTTCTCAACCTGGGGACCGGGGACCACCAGAGGTCCTTGAGGGGGCTCCAGGGGGTCCCCAGCAAATTGATGAATTGTTAAACTTCTGCATTATTTCATTTTTTCATTTACAAGAAGTTAACACAATTAGAGAATGTAGAAGAATGACTGTTTTGATCATAGTTTCTCTGTTATCTCTCTACCTACAATACAGATAGTCATGGAGTTCTGGACAAAATCATATCTAACAATAAAAATATCCTCAGATTTGGGTCTGAGAGACAAAATCTCATCAAATGGGGGTCTGTGGTTCTAATGTAGACAAAATTAGGGTCCTTGATATGAAAAAGGTTGAGAATCACTGACTTATAACACTGTGGAAGCAGATTATGGAAAACTACGCTGCTCCCTGATGCTGAGGCAGGATCCATCGAAACAAAAATACCTAGTGTGACTAATTAACATTTTATTGAATTGTCCTGTCACCATCCAATTCCTTTCCTTTTTTCTTTTTCACTATATTTCGCATGATCCTTATGTTTCCTTTCCTTTTTATTTCCTTTATTTTTCTTTACTTTCTTTTTTACTTATTTGTATATTTGTATATTCATATATATTAGTATTATTTTGCTATTTTTTGTTATTTTGCTATTTTTTGTATTTTGTATATATTTTGTTAATATTTTGCTATTTTTTGTATTTTGCTATTTTTTGTATTTTGTATATATTTTGTTAATATTTTGCTATTTTTTGTTATTTTGCTATTTTTTGTATTTTGTATATATTTTGTTAATATTTTGCTATTTTTTGTATTTTGCTATTTTTTGTATTTTGTATATATTTTGTTAATATTTTGCTATTTTTTGTTATTTTGCTATTTTTTGTATTTTGTATATATTTTGTTCATATTTTGCTATTTTTTGTATTTTGCTATATTTTGTTAATATATTCCTTATACTGTAAACTTCTTTGCTTATCATGTCGCTTTATGCACCAACCACACCAAGTCACTTTCCTTGTATGTGCAAACATACTTGGCATAATAAAGAATTCTGATTCTGATTCTGATATATACATATACATAAATTGTTATAAGGACAAAGGTTCTGCACACTTAGATCCATGCAAGTTTCTTTAATAAGAAACCTGCATGGATCAAAGTGTGCAGAACCTTCTTCCTTAATACTGTTCTTCGGTCTTCTAGCACCTTAGTGCATTCAATAGTCATGAGTGTGGTGATTTTCTCAAAGAATGTAAAATTGTTCTAAAAGAGTAGAGCTGCAACGATTAATCGATTAATCGATTAGTTGTCAACTATTAAATTAATCGCCAACTATTTTGATAATCGATTAATCGGTTTGAGTAATTTTTTAAGAAAAATAAGTCAAAATTCTCTGATTCCAGCTTCTTAAATGTGAATATTTTCTGGTTTCTTTCCTCCTCTATGACAGTAAACTGAATATCTTTGGGTTGTGGACAAAACAAGACATTTGAGGACGTCATCTTGGGCTTTGGGAAACACTGATCCACATTTTCACCATTCTCTGACATTTTAGGGATCAAATTACTAATCTATTAATCGAGAAAATAATCGACAATGAAAATAATCGTTAGTTGCAGCCCTATAAAAGAGCAATGTATCATTGTATACAGACATCTGTTGAAACGCTCAAATAAAGATAATTTAAAGGAAGAATTTGCATATTTTAAATACTTTTGTCATGAAATTCCTCCTTTGTGTTTTTCTCTTCTGTGATATTTTTTCATGACAGAGCAGCGTTGTTTCTACAGTCGTCTGAATTCGATCTGATGTTTGGGACGATAACCCTCTGCGACGTCTCTGTCCTCCGCTCACCTCGTCATCGCAGCTGCAGCCGAGGTCGTGGGTCACGGCGGCGTCCGGGTCAGACGCCGGCGACGGTGATGTCACTTCCTGCGGCATGCTGGGCCGGTGGGGCGGCTCCCTCAGCATGTCGTTCAGCGTGCCGTGAGTCCCGTTGTTAGGAGCCGGCTTCAGACCCAACAAGTCTGACAGGAGGGAGGAGGGAGGAGGAGGAGGGAGAGGAGGGGGGGGGGGGGGGGGGGAGGAGGAGGAGGGAGGAGGGAGGAGGGAGGAGGAGGGGGAGGGGAGGGAGGAGAGGAGAGGAGGGGGAGAGGAGGGGGAGAGGAGAGGAGGGAGGAGGAGGAAGAGAGGAAGGAGGATGAGAGGAGGGAGGAGGAGAAGGAGAAGGAGGAGGAGGAGGGGGAGGAAGGAGGAAGAAGATGAAAAGTGATTTAAAAATTATTTAAAAAATGATCGGGTCTAATTGGTCACAGGTCTTTTCGGTTTCGGGTCCTGATATTCCTGGGTTGGGTTTGGGTCCGGTCCCCTTATTCAGTTCTGTGTTTTTTGAAAATAGCTGGGTTTTATTTGGTCCGGGTCTCAATTTTTGGGCCCGGGAAGACCTCTGTTCTGTACCTGGGCTTTGGAAAGACAAATTTCTCCTTCAGCAGATCCACATAGTAAAAAATAAGTGATCAGACAGTTGAGAAATCAATTTAAAATTCCTTTGAAAATGTAAATCTTTGCACCAGGTTCTCTAACAGTTTGACTCGAAGATGTAAAAAAAAGGTTTTGGAACTTTCTTAACTAAAAATGTCGACCTGTTCTTTACAGGCCCAATCCTGCTGAAACACTGTCACTTCATTATTGATTTACATTTTGATAAATTGAGGGTAAAAACTTTTTTCCCCTCTCATATCAATGATAGAAGGTCAAGGGAATGCAAGGCCAAAACAGTGTGTGATAACAAAACATGAATTTTACAGAAGTACTTTGAGACTTTGTATATTGGTAATATTAATTTCTAGACTTAGAAGAAAATAAAAGTATTCTCACCACACATGACGTTGTATAATTCTATATTTTCAAACGCTGGCACTTTTTTCTGGAACTTGAAGTTCGGTCCATGGCCCATGAAGATCGTCTGCATGAAGAGAGAAAAAACATCAAAAACAGTAACACACTGTTGTATTCAAATATTTAATAAATCTTTTATTCTTAGTTGATAATAATGAAATAATAATAATTAGCCTAAATGTTATTCCACTAAGCAATTACACCGATAGTTCTTGAACAGCCGTTAAACAAAGTGGCTGCTAAGCAACACATAAGAAGCGGTGTGAGTAGAGGGATTTTCGGTTGGCCCATTAATATTTAAATTAACTGTTAAGCGCAGTTTAACACAGGTGAGTGTTTATCAGGTATTTTATAATAACTTAACGATGACTCAGCCAATCAGAACTGAGGACTGTGTAAAACACGTTCAAAACATCCTTCTGGTTAGTGTTGGTCAGGAGCCGTAAAAGATTTTATTTTCAAGCTTTACGAAATGCAATAATCCAGTTACAATAATCCAGTAACTAAACAGTAACTAAACAAGTATGGTGTAACACAGGAGAGAAGAGGAGACTAGAGTGCAGAGGAGTAGAGAAACAAGGAACACAACACAACACAACACAACAACACAACACAACAACACAACACAACACAACACAACACAACAACACAACACAACACAACACAACACACACAACAACACAACACAACACAACAACACAACACAACACAACACAACACAACAACACAACAACACAACACAACACAACAACACAACACAACACAACACAACACAACAACACAACACAACACAACACAACAACACAACACAACACAACAACACAACACAACACAACACAACAACACAACACAACACAACAACACAACACAACACAACACAACACAACAACACAACACAACACAACACAACACAACAACACGACACAACACAACACAACACAACAACACAACAACACAACACAACACAACAACACAACACAACACAACACAACACAACAACACAACAACACAACACAACACAACACAACAACACAACACAACACAACAACACAACACAACACAACACAACAACACAACACAACACAACAACACAACACAACACAACACAACAACACAACACAACACAACAACACAACACAACACAACACAACAACACAACACAACACAACAACACAACACAACACAACAACACGACACAACACAACACAACACAACAACACAACAACACAACACAACACAACAACACAACACAACACAACACAACACAACAACACAACAACACAACACAACACAACACAACAACACAACACAACACAACAACACAACACAACACAACACAACAACACAACACAACACAACAACACAACACAACACAACACAACAACACAACACAACACAACAACACAACACAACACAACACAACACAACACAATACCCTCATGCTGGTGATCTTGTTGTCGAAGCCGTGGTCACCAAAGAAGCCGCACCTTGTCCTCTTTATTTCTGGCATTTTCCTGAAACAAATATCTCATGTGTAAGTCGCTTTGGATAAAAGCGTCTGCCAAATGTGAAATTGTAAATTGTAAATTGTAAATATGAAAATAAAAAGTTTTTCCAACAGCCTCTGCGCACTTTGATTTGAAATAATAGAATATTATAAGTTCTATATGTTTTTGTGATGGAACAGAAAAAGAGGCTGTACTGCGGTTTACAGGGAGTGTTTCCCCCTAATGTTTCTCTAGTTGAAGTGTGAAGGAATCTGAGAGAGAATTTGAACAGTTTGACATTAAAATCCCCAAATCTTATATATCATTGCTGTCGGGTGGAAACCTTGAATCTCCAAGATGTCAACTTCTCAGGAACTGAAAAGAACACGGCCTCGGTTTTAGCTTGACGACTGCATTTTCCAGTCAATCCAGCTAACACTTTAGCATTCACTATGTTGAGTGATAGTGGGCTACATGCTAATGCTTTAGCATTCACTATGTTGAGTGATAGTGGGTTACATGCTAACGCTTTAGCACACACTATGTTGAGTGATAGTAAGCCACTACCATTATCAAAAACATGAAGAATTTGGGAATCCTCAAACCAAGCAATAAGACATGATTATATTACCTGTCACTCCCTGAGGATGTAGACTAACCTCCTTACAGAAATTAGCTTAAGGCCCTTAAAACGTCTCTAACAACAAAAATTACCAACCAATGTGCCACTCAATTTTCTCTACTTAAGGAATAAGACCTTCCTAATTGCAGTAATTAGTCAACTGAGCTTATATGGTGTCATTTTTGATTTAAGAATGTCTAAAGTCTAATTGCCTTCCTGTGAGCCACTTTCTCTGTTTCCTCCCTGAGGAAGAAAACCTGTCTAATTAGCCTACATCAAGGCATCAGCTGCCAACAGAAGACTGTGAAGTGAATATGAGTGTGAAGCAGGACTTTGCTTAAGAAGAGAAAACATTCAACAAACATTCAGCAAACATAAAGCTGCTACATGTAGCATTTTAAAACACCAATATATCTTTTTTTCAATTAATTGTGATTGTAATTACTGTAAACAAAGGAGACCATGATCAAGACGATTGGTTGCATCTATCTCACTCCAGTAGTACTGTTAGTGCCAGTGTTTCTCCACATTACAGTAAGACTACATTTCCCATAAGCCCCAGCAGATTTCCCTCCAAATCCACCAGGTGAGGAGAAACAATGGAGGATGCAGAGTAGAGGCTGATAGAGGCTGAGAGGCTGACACTGATGGTCTGCTTTGTTTACAGTAATTATACTAATGTCTCAAAATGAATGTGGTGATGATGTATTGATTTTGAAATGCTACATGTAGCAGATTTAATCAACCAGATATTGATTACCTGGCGATGTGCCACTTCCTCTCCATCAGCAGATGGACGTCTTCTATCCTGCGGTTGTTGGCGTAGTGAAGCCTCTTGGGCAGATGCTGCTTCAGGTAGGGCTTGAAGTGCTGCGTCGGCATTTTACACTGAAACAACAACATGGAGCGAAAAGAGGTGAACGACCCGACCTCACACACACACACACACACACACACACACAGGCACACGCACACACACAGGCACACTGTACTGGACACAGAGAACTGACAGGAAAAACTCTGATGACCCAGATTTTTTTTGCTTTTGCTTTAAACATATATACATATTGTGTGTGTGTGTGTGTGTGTGTGTGTGTGTGTGTGTGTGTGTGTGTGTGTGTGTGTGTGTGTGTGTGTGTTTTCTTCGAGTACTTACGGTAAGGTTTGCAACCACAATCTTTGGGTCATCTGGAAAAGGGGAAACATAATGTTATGATGTAATCTGCAAGATCCTCTTTCATTAGAAATGCTGACATCGATCTGTCAGCTTCTTTACTGCTGAAATCAGCAAAATCTGCTGTAGAACCCTGAAACTGACATGTATCAGCAGGACAGACTGTTTCTACTGCAGAGAGAAGATGTTTGAACAACCTTGCTGTGAATTGTAAAGCTGTAATGGTTTAGTGAACAAGTGCAAAGAGGTGGTGAGCAGGTGACCAGCAATAAAAAAGTTAATTTCCAACATGCTTTAGATCCATTTTGGAGAAAAACATCATTGCATACAGTTTGTTTTTCAGCATCTATGTGGAAGTAGAATAGAATAGAATAGAATGATCTTTATTGTCATTATACTCAGGTACAATGAAATTTCGCCTGGCTTCTCTCGGTGTAGTTAAAAATAAAACAAATAAATAAAAGCAGTAGTAATAGCAGCATAATGTTACGAAAGACTTGTGCAAGTACAACTTAAAAATAAAAGGCACTAGTTAAATTAAATGGTGGCAGTCTCTGAGGGTGGAGGTGTGTATGTGACAGTCTTTGATATGTGTGTGTGTGTGTGTGTGTGTGTGTGTGTGTGTGTGTGTGTGTGTGTGTGTGTCACAGTCCTTGATGTGTGTATGGAAGGTCCAGTCTGTAAAAGTTTGTAAAACATTTTGTCATCTTAGGACTTAAAGGAAAAATCCACCCTAAAACCCTTTAACAGTGTTAAAAACAGCTATTGCTGATGTACTTTGCATTTCTGGGTCCATTTAGCTGTTTGGTTCATATTCTCTGAAGGTATGTAAGAGACTAATTATATATATAGGTCCAAAATCGCCAAATGTATCCTTTAACTGCATGTTTTCTGCTTTTCTGCTGTGCTGTTGCCTCCTCAGAGGAATCGTAAAAAAAAAAATACAGTATATATCTCCTTTTTTCACTTTTTTATGCCACCAGAAGGAATCGTACATGAGTCCACTGTTTGAGAACCTGAGTTCTGTATCATGCTGTAATGCTGCATGTCTCTTCAGTTGTAGAAAACAGAGTTAACAGGTTTCTGCATCATTACAGCGACACAGAAGCAGGGTGGCAGCAGCAGATCCAGGATCAGCCTTACTTACACGTGGTGGAGCGGGGGTCCTGCGGCCGGATCCTGCCCAGGGAGCCGGGGATCAGAGAGATCTCGTCTATATTGAGCGGATAGCTGCTGAGGAACTCTGTCCGGTCGCAGTGCGCCTCCTCCATACCTGGGAAACACAAACCACAACTATCAATCATCAGATCGTATATCGTGGTTTCCACAGTTAGTAATCGCAGAGTTTGGAGATATTGAAACGTGATTAAATTTAATTCCAAGAACATCCACGGTAGTTGAAAACAGAACAAGACGTTGGTATAAAATGCCAAAACTGCAATAAAACAATTACGTTCTCCAAATCATCAAGACTAATAAACATTCATTAATAATCCCGATCACAAGTAATAGCAAAACAATCAGGATTGAAAATTGTACTATTTGTTGTTTTGCTAAAGCTGTATTTAGAAGAAATGGCGCATCTGAAACGGGCCAATCAGAACATGATCGGTCTGTGATGTAGAAGCTGACCTAACTGGAGTCAACCAATCATTTTACGCTTGGGGCGGGGGGGGGGGGGGGGGCAGCAAATATTTCTAAATCCTTTTCACGTGAAAAGACTTAATAGGTGTGTTTCTTAGACTAAAGGTAATGATATAAAATTGTAGGGAAAAGCAAACTATCCGACCCCTTTAATATGAGGTTTCTCTTAACTGTTCAAATTAAATATTTTTGCTCAAACTTATCCAGAGCAACAAACAGTGAGGTCAAAAGTAGAATGAACTTACATTTCTCGATCACCGGTGTTATTAACAACAACAATAATGAGAAGCGCAAAGGTCACAACACACTTAGAACAGATGGAACAAACAACGCCGTGTAAGTTGAATGATCATGTGTGCAAAATTAAATCAAATCGACTTGACTGGAGGGACGTGGCTATAAAGAAGCAGCTTTTTTTTGCAGCTTTAGCGGTGGTTCAGAAGTGGTTCAGAAGTGGTTCAGAAGTGGTTCAGAAGTGGGTCAGAAGTGGTTCAGAAGTGGTTCAGAAGTGGATCAGAAGTGGTACCGTGGTCTCCGACGATGATGACGTTCACACAGCGGTGCAGGTTCATCTGCTTCAGGCCGTTCATCAGGTGGCCGATGATGTTGTCGATCTCCTTCAGAGGATTATCCAGCTGAGGGGCGGACAGACAGGGAGAGCTAGACTATGATTATGTAAGATTATGTAATAAAACATAAAATTCTACTTAAAACCTTAAGTTCTCTTTTCTACCCTCACACACACACACACACACACACACACACATACATCATCACAATTTTTCACACATTCATCTCTCTCTCTCTCTCTTAGCACTGTTTCTATGTCGTAACCAAACTTCTCTCACACACTATCATTCTCTTTCTTGTCTTCTCTCTCTCTTCCCTCTTTCTCTCTCTCTCTCTCTCAATTTCAATTCAATTTCAATTCAAGGTGCTTTATTGGCATGACAGTTCACAAACAAACAATATTGCCAAAGCATGTAACAAGAGATTAATCATCAATTAAATTATTAAAATTAAAAAAAATTAAGTAACAGAAAAATAATTCCATCCCCTCCCATGTAGTATTGTGTGTGCATGTGTGTGTGTGTGTGTGTGTGTGTGTGTGTGTGTGTGTGTGTGTGTGTGTGTGTGTGTGTGTGTGGTGTTGTGTGTATGTGTGTGTG
>NW_027283887.1:0-31931 GCF_046629955.1 Centroberyx affinis
TTTCTCCTTCTCCCCGGAGCTGATGGCATCTCGGATGGAGCGCACCTCGCTCAGGATGGCCTGCGCCTCCTGCAGCTTGTAGCCGTACGGACTGCTGGAC
Organism: Centroberyx affinis; assembly: GCF_046629955.1. Lineage (NCBI taxonomy): Eukaryota > Metazoa > Chordata > Actinopteri > Beryciformes > Berycidae > Centroberyx > Centroberyx affinis. The sequence goes on from NW_027283887.1 coordinate 101, forward strand.
ACCTTGAGGTCGATCCTGGAGGGGAGGGAGGGGGGGTGAGGAGGAGAAGAGAGAGAGAAAAATAACTACATGACTGTACTACAGTTTAAGAGAGGAGAGAGAGAGAGAGAGAGAGAGAGAGAGAGAGAGAGAGAGAGTCAAAATGTCCTCAAGCAGCACACTGATACTCTACCTGCTCATTCATTGTCAGTTGGGAAAGGATAAGCAATTTTAAACTTTTTTGACGAATTTATGGACTATTCGATTAGCTGCAAATTTTTTGACTGTACTAGTTTAAGAGAGGAGAGAGAGAGAGAGAGAGAGAGAGAGAGAGAGAGAGAGAGAGAGAGAGAGAGAGAGAGAGAGAGAGAGAGGTATGCAGGATATTGGTCTTTCTGGTTGGCTCCCTGTTACTGGTTAGATGCTGAAAAAGCTGGGAAATGGAGCAAGCGAGAGCGAGAGCGAGAGCGAGAGCGAGAGCGAGAGAGAGAGAGAGAGAGAGAGCGAGAGCGAGAGAGAAAGAGAGAGAGAGAAAGAGAGAAAGAGAGTCAAAATGTCCTTAAGCAACACTCTACCTGCTCATTCATTGTCAGTTGGGAAAGGATAAGCAATTTTGAACATTTGACGAATTAATGGACTATTCAATTAGCTGCAAATTTTTTTAGCCCCACAACAGCAGGGTTTCTAAGGATCGATCTGGAGACCAGAGGTCGATTTCCGGCAGAGACGCTTCCACAAAATTCAAAGTTGCGGGGCTGTTAGACTCCTCGTCTTGTTTAACCTTTATTTATCCAGGGAACCGGGTCCACTGAGCATGCATGCTCTTTTCAAGCAACACCCAGCCTCACATCCATACAGCTACACACACTGACACCTGAGAGCCGCCCAGCACAACCACAGTCTTCCACTGCCTGCCACTGAGCAGGTCAGCTGGAGTAGACGGAGGTTGAACGACTCGCTCATGGGCATCATGCTGAGGGAGAGGAGAGCAATACGCATTCCTTTCTTTTCCCATATTTTCCTAGCTGGTCTCGGGACTCAAACCAGCGACATTCCAGTCGTTTCTCAAACTCCTCGGTCAGCGGTTCTCAACTATGTGCCATCGAGGCCCACGAGTCTTCAGGATTTCACTCCAACCAATCACCACACTGGCTGATTTAGCTGATTTGCACTCCTTCAGCCGGAGAGTAAGAACTAATCTGTGAAATCAGCTGAGCTGTTGTCGTGACTGGCTCTTGGGCCTGGAAACCAGCGCTCTAGGCTACCGCCACCCACTGTGACAAACTGTCAACCTGGAATTTGTTAGTTGGGGAGGGACAGCGGCAGTAAATTCAGCTGATCTTGTCGTACTACAAGATAAAACACGCTTGCTTAGCTTGTTAATTTTTTGGAGCAAAAGCCTCCAGGTAACAAACTTCAGATCCTGAGTTCTGGGCAGACTGGGAAGACTCAGGTGTGGGGAAAACAGGACAGGGAGGGAGAGAGAGAGAAGAGAGAGAGAGAGAGAGAGAGAGACAGAGAGAGACAGAAAGAGAGACAGAGAGAGAGAGAGGACAGAGAGACAGAACTGAGCCTGCAGTCCTGCTTCGCTGGAGGAAACAGCAGCTATGTAAACCCAGTCATCAGCAAGTCATGCGTGTGCCTGAATAACAGGTCCTTCCACATTCTTCAGAGAGTAAAGGGGGGTGGAGCGGTGGAGGAAGACTGGGAGAGAGAGAGAGAGGAAGGGAGAAAACAAGGAAAGGAGAGAACGAGGAGGCGAGGGAGGGAGCGAGGGAGCGAGGGAGGGCAGCACGCACTTCTCTGTAACAGGCAAACAGAACAAGTAATCCTTTCTAAGTCCTTCTCAAACAGAGTTGTGCTGAGCCAAAACGATATTATGCACCTTTTTACAACGACTGCTATACAATAACTTGGAGAGCAAGAGAGAAATCTAATAGATATTGTCCTTAGACGAGGCATCTAACTATCTACTGTCACACAATTTAAAGTGACAATGAAATGTTTATATTTTAGGACCGGGAAACATGTCTTGTAATATCAGTTATGTTCATAATCAGATATGATTTTGGTGCAGCAGGGTGGCCTAATGGTTAGAGAGGCCATCCTTCAGCTGGAAAACTAAGGTTCAAGCACCTGTTTCAAGCAAGCATCTGCCCTGCTGTAGTGTCCTTAAGCAAGACACTGAATCCCTAGCCGCTCTATGGGTGCTGATCTGAGTCAAAATCAAATCAAATAAAATCAAAATTTACACTTAAACTATCACAATTCCTTTCTGAAGTAGCAAGGAATTACCCTATTCATTGAATGAATTGCCCTTATTGAGTAAGACATGTAGCTGAGCCTTACTCCTTCCCAGGCAACTTTGCTTTAACTCCAAGTTAGTCTCTGATATTGTTAAAATGTCATTATCTTAAGCCTCGTATCACACAGTACAGCTAATCAGGAGATGGTCATATTGTTGCATTGCTATCCTATATATCAGAAAACGATCTAAAATGCCCTATTGTCTATATGCCCGGTATCTTGCATGATATCTTATCAAGAGCTGAGCAAAATCGTTGCTTTCCTGTCTAAGCCTCTTCCTATTACGGTAAACAGTGATTGGCTGCTGAATGCAGTCTGATGACTGTAACAGGAGAGGAAAGTCATGGAGGACAGCATGAAGGAATGCTGTCCGACCGCTCTGCCTCGGCTACTCTTTAATCCTGACAGTCTCACTCTGCTGTTTGAGGTGCAGGTCTAGGACAAACAGAACACACATTCCTGTTCAGATCAACATTGCTCAGTGCTGGTTTGACTGGATCAGCATCCTAATATGGTGACTTTCAAATCAAATCACCTTTACCTTGACAGCCTCAGTCCGAGGCACAAGAACTAAGACAAACAGAAGAATTATTCGCTTTCAAATCAACATTCTCGACTGGTCGCTTGGCTGGTATGGCTTGTATTTTCCCTGAGAAACTCACTCAGTAGGCTGAGGTGCAGAACTAGGCCAGATGGAAGGGGTGTTCCCTTTCCAATCAGCATTCTTCAGTGGTTCGGTCGGTGCGTTTAACAAGGTGGCAGCGTTTAATGATCAGATGGAATGTGTGATACTGCTAATGCAATAAGCAAAGCAATAAGCAACAAGCGTGTATTGCTTTACAGTTTGTATGTAACTGGCAATGGCATCAGTTCAGTCAACATTTTTACATTTACATCTGCTTTACATAGCGACTTTCAACAGCTGCAGCAGTGGAGGAGTAAGTCTCAGCTGCTTCAGTTCCAGCTTACAACAGTAAGGAGGTCAGGTGTGTGTCAGAGCCACATGACCATGACAAGAAGTGATAGGGAAATAAATCAAAGATAAGAGCTGAGGAGGGAGAGAAGCCAAAGAAGACAAATTTCAAGAATGAGCCAATTAGAGCGGGGAGTGGAAAGACATGGGAGAGGAAATGTTTCTTGTTGAAGAGTTGATGAGTTTTCAGGCTACAACAGACGACAAGTGTGTGTGTTCAAGAGGCTCGAGTGTTCAAGCTGTGTTTTGACTTTCCGAGCCCCAATGCTTTGCCTACACATGTAAAAATGCTCATTCCCAAGAAAACGGCATAAAAATTACACCGAATTAACCTTCAGGACAATCGCAGGAGACACAGTAGGATGAGTTCCCTCCCTATACACTCTGACAACAAGGACTCTCTCTCTACAACACACACTCCAGCAGCATACTTGGAGTGAATGGTGTTTTCGCAGGCAGAGGGTAAAACTGTGAAGACTGAATGAAGGTCAGGCGTTTAATTGCTATTCAAGTCAGATTCTGACTGTCTGCTTTTCTCATCAAATTAACTTAAGAGCGAACAGAAGAGTGAAGACGGGGCGGTGGCAGCCTGAAGCGTGGAGAGGAGGCCGGGTTTTGACTGATCGAGTCCCAGAGTCGGACTGGAGAACAGAGCCATGACTGTCAAGCAGCAGGGCCGGGCGATGATTCAATATTATCGTTTATCGTCTCTCAGCGGAATCATATCATCATGATTTGATGATTTTGGGATGTCATTACACACAATTCTGCTGTTCAAATTCATGATAACAAGCAAATTTTCAACTTAAAAACTAATTTTAATTCAGTTTTGTTTGACGTCACACCTAATGTTACCATTCGGTTCAATGAGATGAACATTAATTTGATTACTTAGCCTAACATGTGATTTTGCATATCCATATTGATATTAGGGCTGAACAATTTTGAAAAAATATCTAATTGCGATTATTTTGACTGATATTGCAGTTGCGATATGATTTGCGATAGTAGAGGGAATGATAATTTTTCACATCATTCTTCTCATTTTTATTGAAAAACGTATTAAAATGATTATGGTGTGATTTTTGCGGGGATCTGTACCAAACAAAGATGTTTTCTTACGTGTGTAGAATATGATGTGTAGGCCAGGACATAAAAATGTTAAAATGGTATTTTGACACACATTTCGCCTCTAACAAATATTGCGCCTCCTGCGATTTGAAAATTGCATATTGCGATTTCGATAAAATTTCGATTAATTGTTCAGCCCTAATTGATATCGCAAAAAATCCTTATGATTATCATGATATAGAGTTCAACCATATCACCCAGCCTTACTGTCAAGGTGTGAATATGTGGAACAACATGTGGAACACACAGAGAACATATGCTCAGCGAACATCCCTTGGACAAATAAAAGGTAGAAAAAGACAAAACGTTGAAGTTGAAGTGTTATTTGTGTGAGGAGGTCGGGGCGCACTACTTACTCCTTCAGTGTCTCGAAGCCCTGCTCTTTGTACTGCAGCTCCTGCTTCATGCAGGCCAGGTCCCGCTTCAGCTTGTTTACCTGAGAAACAGAGATGAGAGCGAGGCGGGGGAACAGAGAGAGTAAAAAGTGTTAAAGTGTTTGGAATAATTCCATTGTGTTATCCTCTGGGTGCAGATATGCAGGTGTGCAGATAATATAATTTTTTTTTTCAACCCCAAAATGGATCACATCCAAACAAAATGCGACAGACACCCAGAGTCTGAGAAATAGAAAAAAAAAGAAGGTGGGTTTCCATCCAAATTATGATGTATCGAATGAGAAAATCTGAAAGGAAATGGTAAAATTCAATAAAAATGTCCTCAACACCGCAGAAACGTTTTTAGGCTTGCTTAAAGGAAAACGTTTTTTGTCAATAAATGTGATAAATTGCAAAAGAAACGCATTTGTTGCATAAATAATGACATATACTTGGTACTCAATTTCATTTTACATCAGTTCAAGCGTGGCTTTGGACATCCTGAGACGTTCTCTGTAAAATATCTGTCCACCACAACGTCCCAGAGTGCATTTCTATGTATTCACCTTCGGAAAGCGAGGAAAGCATGAAACAGGAGCTGACACTAAAAAATAATAACAACTTGCCCAATACTGATCAAGTCTTGACAGATTCTTTCCGTTGTGCTTATTTAACATTCAGGAAGGCCATTTATTCACTTCAATCCAGCTGATGGAAATGCACCTAATTCACATTTTATTTTTTGCAGCATGTCAAAACTTTGGCAGTCAGATGGAAAAAATGGCTAAAGAAAGAGAGAAAAGAAGGAAAGAGAGACATTGAATTAGAAAAATAAAGGCAGAGTTACAGAGAGAGTAAGATGGACAGGGAGGGAAACAGAGACCGAGGTAGAGAAATGGAGTGAGAAAAAGAGACAAAGGGAAAGGGAAAGCAAAACAGAGAGAGAGAGAGAGAGAGAGAGAGAGAGAGAGAGAGAGAGAGAGATGAAAGCAACACAACTACAGAAATGGAGGAGGACACAGCGAGTGAGGGAGATGTAGAGAAATACAGACTCTACATGAATAGTCATTCCTATTCATGAAATCCAAAATATCCGCCTGTTCACCACTAATACGATTACAACAAAACATTTGCTTATTGTTCTTTGCAAAACGAAAAAAAAAAAAAGGAACATAAATCTATAATCCTAAGCCTGAGTATGTTACAGTTTCACAGTGACATGGCAGATCTGTGAGATGAGACTCGGAAAGAGAGCTGTCACTCAAACGTTGTCTGCTGTATCACAGTAGTAGTAGTATTCACTAAATATCGCAATATTCAAATTGAAATTCCTTCATCACTGAAACCCGTTGTACAACACACAGAACGAACACATGAGTAACACCCAGTGAAAACAACCGTAATATAAGTATATGGTGGTGATATAAGTTATGAAACCAAACTGTGCATTCCTGACAATTAGACAATGGATCCTCTGTGAATTATCAGCTGAGAGATGGACTTCATGTCCCTGGTATCTGCCTGCCAGAGGACAGGAAACCACATACACATACAGTACACACAGAGATAGAGTAGAATAGAATAGAATAGAATAGAATAGAATTAGAAAAGGATAAGAAGAACAATAATACTAGAATTTGTGATAAGAAGAAAAGACAGGGCATCTGCAGCTCTCAGAAAGCCGAATATAAGACTTTTTTAAAACCTTTTTAATTTAGGGTCATCAAACTCACACAGCCCATAAAACACCATGTAAAGCAGAAGTTTTACCAGAAGCTGTGATACAGTATATGTTTACTTTGTGCTGACTGTGTCATTTTTGTGATTCTTCTGATCCAGCAAAGGATACATTTCTCTTATTTTGCTTGCCCACGCTCAAAAAGGACTTGCCAATAACCAAGCGTTTCATTTAACCTATTTGGAGCCCCCAGATGGGTGGAGCTTATCTCATCAGGACGATTCAAAAAGAGTCAGTTAAATTGTCAAGTCACAGAAATGTATACACAATTGACTTTTTTATATGCTTTCTTGTGATTGGAAACATTTTCTGGAATTTATTGTATCGTCCTTTGAAGCAAACCCCACCCATCTGGTGCTCCAAGCAACATTTCAAAACATTATAGCTCTATTTTAGAAAAAGAAAATTCATTATCTGAACTTCGAAATTCAGTATTTCTGAAATAAAGGGCTGTAAACATTTATTTATATTTTTTGTTACCCAAGGAATTCAGGTTTCTACCGTCCTTCACAAAGCATTAGAATTTGGTGGATAACACTCGGAACAAATCTTGTAAATTATTTCCAGATACTATTTCATCTCCGAGTGATATCCACGCAGGATGACAGATCAAGCGGTGGAAACAGAGAGGAGAGGCTCTTACCCTACTTTTGGCAGTGACTATCTCTGCTTTTAGGATCTCTGGGTCGTACTTGCTGGAAGAGGACGACCTGGAATTCACTGTAGGAAAGAGAAGATGTGAAGAGACAAGAGGGATGTTAATGAACTGCCTTATGTCCCTTTCCTTTCTCTCCTTATTTCTCAGTTTTTGACATTGCACCTGGGATAACTGATAAAAGAGGCTTCAGAAACAGAGACAGTCCACAGGGGAAAGAAGCTTTAACTAAAGTCACTGTGGGGAAATGCTTTTAAACTGAAGAAATCTCAGGAGAAATGTCAAGTTGGTCTTTCTGTCTGAGCTTGAAAGAGAGAACGCACAGCATCAGAGAGAAAACCATCCCACCCTCCTCTGGTGTGAAAGAGTTTGTTTTGTTTTTTTGTTTCCTTAAGTTTTGTAAAACCAAGAAATTTGATATTCAAATAACTGATATCTGAGTTTGTATCTGAGGAATTGATGCTGAAACTGATGGCAAGAGGAATCTGCAAAGCACGTGGGTTTCCATCCTTTCCTCCCTCCCATCCTTCTTTCCTCTTGGCTGTTGTCCCTCTAGACGAGGAGTAACTGTGTTGCTACCAACCATCTGGCCTTCTTCAGCAGTTACTCCGTCTATCTCTTTCCTGCCCTCGTCCTATCCCTCCCTCCCGAGGACCAGATAACATCATATGCTAATTTGCATACAAGTGGCATCAACCGTATCAATTTTGTTGCCAAATGCTTTGGCAGTCAACACATTAGCATTTTTCCCAATCGTCCAAAACAGTAGCTACATTTGTCACAAGTCGCTCTTAGGGCTGGGTGATAATTCAATATTATCGTTTATCGTCTTTCAGTGGAATCATATCGTGATGATATGAAGATATTTTAATATCGTGACACACATTTCTGCTGTCTAAATTGATGATGACAAGCAAATTTTAAAATGAGGTATGGTAGGAATATTATTTGAATATTTCTGTCACACACCTAACATTACCATTCGGTTCAATGAGATGAACATTAATTTGATTATTTAACGTGATTTTGCATACATGAACTATATCGTGATATATATTGATATCGAGAAAAATCCTTATGATTATCGTGATATTCATTTCAACCATATCCCCCAGCCCTAGTCGCTTTTGAGAAATAAGACCAGAACACTACTCCGTCCTTGGGTCAGATCTGTCAGGGGTCAGACCGCCTTCCTCCGCTCCCGCTGCACTTACAGCTGGTCTGAGACGTGGACTTGTCCCTCCAGGCGTCGTTGAGCTGCCGGTACTCCTGCTGCGCCAGGCGGAGCCTCTGCTCCTTCACCTGGTAGATCTCCTTCTGGGCGCTGAGCGCGTCGCGGGCCACGTCCAGGTATTCCCGCAGCATGGCCTCCTGCTCCCGCTGCCACTGGGCCCGCGGGTCCTCCAGCTGGGTGCTCTCTGCAGGGAGAGGGGAGGAGAGGAGGTGGGAAGGGAGGCGAGGAGGAGGAGGAGGAGGAGGAGGAGGGGTTTAGATCAGGTAGGACTGAAGCAATAAGCCACAAGGCCGAGCTTTATAGCCAAGAGCCACTGTTAAGCACAACATAAAACAGAGTAAAACACTAAAATCATTGTCCATATCGGCCTTGAGCGGCTTATCGCTTTAATAAAACAGCAGTGGAATACCATTATAATAAAAAAGAATTGCAAACGTTCAAGAAATCTTTAATTTTTTAAATAATAATGTTATTTTTCCACCTAGCAATATGGGTCTAGATCAGCAGCTGAAGAGAGTGGTTGCTAAGCGACGCGTAAGTGTCAGCATGAGTGGTGAGTGGTTTTTGTTAGAGCGTTAATATTTACATTTTTAAATTTTTTAAAAACTTTTAATATTTAAATTTGCTTTCATCAGCGCTGAGGAAGGGAGGGAGGCGCTGGCCAACATGTGACACCCGTCCCGTCTGTTTGGGAGTGACTCACTGGTGTTGTGGTCGACATAGTAGGCTCCGACGGCCGGGTCGAACGCCTCCTCCCAGCCGACCGGCAGCTCATCTCCGATGCAGTCGGCAAACGTCAGAGGCTTCGTCTGCCTGAAGAAACAATAAAAAAAAAACAGAATCACAAAACAGAATCGGAAAAAAAACAGAATCAGAAATAGAATCGTCTCCAGTGCGGTTGACAAACACCACAGGCCTGAAGAAACAGAAATAGAAATCTGGATCACAATCTGAATATTTGGCTAAATACTTGCATGCACCAGGTTATGTGTATATATCAGGCAGGAACACACACATACATACAATAAATCATAATAAAAACGCTCAGTGAAATGCACACAATGTTCAATGGTCACTTCTAAATAGGGCTGTTGATGATTTGACACGATGATGACAGTGTCAGCTTAATTGTCAGCTTAACTGTCAGGTTAAAACTTCAAGTAGAAATATACAGACTTCCAGAAATATGAAAATATGGACTTCCAGGAGACAAAAACCTTCCAATGCAGCACAAAATGAAAGTAAATAGCTTCTACTGGTATGATTTCTGATACAATACAAATACGGCAAACGTAAAACAACTTCTCAAACTTCCTGCTTTGTTCCTGACGTAATCATAACCAACACGTGAACACATCATTTCATCAGAAGGGGATGGGATACTGACATTACCAGTATTTCCAGTGTATAAATGATCTGAATATTATTTCCTCCCTGTCTCTTTTACACCTATTTACCTAACCCTTATCCAGTGAAGACCAAGCTAAGGTCTTGATAGAAATAAATGAGTGCTCAATTGTTTAATAGGGGAAACAATGGCTACATAACAATAGTTTACATTGTAGTCTACATGTTCACCTCAGCCCCTGTGATAACAATGACAACCAGCAGAAATGCAGTCATGCTGTAGGCCATTTATTCTTAATGCAGTCATGTAACTGAGTATTAACCTAACCTTTCCTAACTTGGTCTGGTTTTACTGATTTTAGATCCATCAGAGTGATGCTTGTAGCACACAGCTGTTTAATTGTAACAAAGCTGTTTAATTGTGACATATTAAATACTGGATTGGGACTTGGTATTGGCAGATACTCAATATTAATAATATTAAATTACTCGGATCGTGACAATCCCTAGTTTCGAGATAACCGCCATTTGAAAAAAGTGACATGATATGACCTGTACACACTGGATCCTCTATATTGGAAATATCGCATGATGGACAGGTAATGACTTTTCCCCAGAACGGATGCATAGCATGGTGTGTGTGTGTGTGTGTGTGTGTGTGTGTGTTTCTCTTCGGGAGGAGGAAGGTTGTCTATGTGTCTGTCTTCAAACATCAGGAAACCTTGTATTACTTGAATCTCATGACACTATTTAAAGTTTAGTGACTCTAAATTAAGCGTTTAATATTTAATAGCGTCTTTCTGCCTCATGGGGAAGAGGAGTGTGAGAGTGTGAGAGCGTGTGTGTGTGTGTGTGTGTGTGTGTGTATCTTTCTTCAAACATCAGAAAACGTATTTGAATGCTATGCACATCAACAGAAGCTTTGCCACTTTTGATAAAGCATTTAAAGAGAGTGAATGCAAGAGAGAGAGAGAGAGAGAGAGAGAGAGAGAGAGAGAGAGAGAGAGAGAGAGAGAGAGAGAGAGAGAGAAAGTCTGTCAAAATGTCCCCAAGCAACACACTGACACCCTACCTGCTCAATTATTGTCAGTTGTTCTGAATAGGAAATGATAAGCGATTTTAAACATTTGACGAATGAATGGACTATTCGATTAGCTGTAAACCTTGGGCTAGAAGGCTGAAAATGATGTTAATAAAAAGTAAAAAAAAAAAAAAGTAAAGTGAAAAGTCACAGGAAATGTGGGATAAATTCATGAGATATTTGCAGGGAGGAGATACATAAAGCAGACAACATAGCCTTTTGTTTAGTTCTTATTTTAAATGATTTATTAATGTATCTCACAATATCTATGTTTCTATAAGGAATGAGGAAAATTAATTTAATTTGATGAGATGATAATGGCTTTAAGGCCATGTGCGAATGTGATTGGTGTAATAAAAAAAAACATTTATGTATATGTAAACCTTGTGTTAGAATCTTATGTTACACTAACTTAAAGGCAAGGCAAGGCAAGTTTATTTATATAGCACATTTCAGCAACAGGGCAATTCAAAGTGCTTTACATAAAACATTAAAAGCAAAGACGGGGACAAAATGAAAAGGATAAAATTCAAATAAAAGACCAAGAAAAATAAAGTTCATTAAAGAGCTAAGCGAATAAAACTTGTAAAATACAAGAATAAAGGTTACAGTGCAGTGTGAGAGATGAATAGTTATTTGATGTCATAAAAGGCAGCGGCAAACAGAAAAGTCTTCAGCCTTGATTTAAAAGAACTGAGAGTCGCAGCAGACCTGCAGTTTTCTGGGAGTTTGTTCCAGATATGTGGAGCATAAAAACTGAACGCTGCTTCTCCATGTTTAGTTTTGACTCTGGGGACAGAAAGCAGACCTGTCCCAGACGACCTGAGAGGTCTGGATGGTTCATAACGTAGCAGAAGATCAGAAATGTATTTTGGCCCTAAACCATTCAGTGCTTTATAAACCAACAGTAGTATTTTGAAATCAATTCTTTGACAGACAGGAAACCAGTGTAAAGACCTCAGAACTGGAGTGATGTGATCCACTTTCTTGGTCTTAAAGTTTCATCGCTCAAAATTATGCATTTAAAATAATGTGTAGCCTAAGTGTGAGTGTCTCTCTGAGGAGGAGGAGGTGGTGGAGTGTGTGTGTGTGTGTGTGTGTGTGTGTGTGTGTGTGGGGAGGGGGTGATCTGGGACTGGTGTTGCAGGGGGTCCTCTATTCACCTCCCGGGGGTGGGGGATCTGCGGCCGGCCACAATAGGTGGAAACCGGGACTCTGGCATTCCACAAGCAGCACCGACACATCGCCTGGAGGTTTCTGAGGCAACACTCAGCGTTACACAGGCTTCCCACTGCCATCCTGATGTAAAACTACATGACTCTTCCATGAGCTTCCATACCTGGGCCGGAGCGTTTCCATGGCCTGAAGATTATATTCCTACCTGGCTTGTTGTTGTTTTTCTAAAGTCTGGTCTGCACTGCAGTTGGGCTCAAAACCACCATGTAATGCAATGAATGTGTGACAGAAGCTAATACATGCTGGTGTCTTCCTGTAAGGTGACTCTTTTGTAAAATTCCCTGATACTCCCTGACTTATACCAAGAGAATTTAGCAAATCTCACGCTACTGGTGATTATTACTTTTGTAAAGACCCCATATTCCTTACATTCCTGCACTTCAGTGTTTCTTGTGGCGCACCACCACAATATTGGCACGGGTTGGTCAGTACAGAAACTGATCTAAAGCAATCTCTAACGCTGCGCATCACGTTATGTTCTCTGTCACACCGGAGACTAATCTCACTAATCTTGCTTGTGAACTCCCCGCACACACATTCCTTTCTTCCCTGTTCGCTTGTGTGAGAAAGACAAGTAGTATTGTGCTCAGTTGTGAAATGAAAGTGAAACTTAAAATTCCACAATTTGCTCCAAACTCACATGCGTTTGTAATGGTGTGTGTAAAAAGTAAGTTGACACTTTCTGTAATTCAGAATTTCAGTATCGTGACGAGCCTGGTGCCAGCTCACCATGAACAGTAGCCTATTCCTGCAGTACATAAATGTATCTGGTGATTAAACTGGTTCTGATTTGAGTGACCAGCTCTAAGAACTGGACTACAACAAACTGATACAAGAGTGTCAAGTAAAGTAATTAGACTACAAAGGAATCATTACAAAACACAAAAAACAAGGCAACAGTAAACAACTCTGATATTTTCCTGATGCAGTTCCCCTCACGGTTAGGGTTCGGCATCGAGAACTGGTCCCAAAATTCAGATTCCAAAGGAATCATTAAGACATTTTAATTTTGATTCTGCTCATCGGTTCCTAAACAAATTTCACTCACACTAGTTTCAGTTTCCGTTTTCCATGGTGGCGGCATGCACCTTTGGTTTGTAGTCCGCCAGTAAAACCAACGAAAAAGAAGAAGAAGTTTCCTGTTTTTTTAGTTATGCTAAGTTTAGTTTAGTTATGCTAAAAGCGTAGCGATCTAAAAGTCCACTAGCCGTGATGCTAATTTTCGCTATGTTCAACTCCATTGAGTCATGCTAAAAGCGCTAGCGATCTAAAAGTCCGCTAGCTGCAATCGAGTTTTTACTAAAAGTATTAGCTCTCTGAACTAATTATTTTGGTTGGTTATGAATGAAATTGTGATTGTGAAACTGAAGTGAACTGCCTATGTTGTACAACAGAAGTTTGTGAATTGGAGCATTAAGTTGATTCCATAAGCTTTACTCTGTGATCAGGAACGCTCATAGAATTAGCATAAAGGTAATTTTATCTTGACGTTATTCATAGGTCAGGTTTTTTGAGTTGGAGTCCTCTTAAGACGGTCTGAGACTTCAGAGGAGATCTCAGAGCCATCAGAGGAGATTTCAGAGATTCCAGAGAAAACCTTTTCCAGTACTGGACTGGCGAGCCAGGCCCACAAGATACAGAACCTGCTGCCTGCAGGAAGAAGACTGTGAACTAAGGAACACTCACGTATTCCACACCTACTTCAAGTGCGGTAAGATTGAACTGTACACACACATACAGCCATACCAGAGTCAGAGTGAGAACAGTGACTCTTACAAAGACTTTGAAAAATACCCGGGTCTTTATTGGGGTTTTTTTTTTATGTGCGCACAACTTAGAAGTTTCTGAATATGACTTATGTAAAGGTTTTTAAAAATACAAGTTTTTTCTGTGAAATAAGCATGTGACCTGTTTTGACCCCGCCCCCCTCAAAGAATCGTAATCGAGAATCGTTAAGAACCGGAATCGGAATCAGAATCGTTAAAATCCAAACGATACCCAACCCTACTCACGGTCAGTCAGTAACAAATATGTCACCTTGAATTGGGCTTTAACCAAACAGCAGGCCAATTAGTAGGGAATGGGACAATATACTTATCTCACAATACGATTCCATACGCAAAATAAGGTTCACGATTAGGGCTGCAACTAATGATTATTTTCATTGTCGATCAATCTGTCGATTATTTTCTCGATTAACCAATTAGTTGTTTGGTCTATAAAATGTCAGAAAATGGTGAAAAATGTGGATCAGTGTTTCCCAAAGCCCAAGATGACGTCCTCAAATGTCTTGTTTTGTCCACAACCCAAAGATATTCAGTTTACTGTCATAGAGGAGCAAGGAAACCAGAAAATATTCACATTTAAGAAGCTGGAATCAGAGAATTTTGACTTATTTTTCTTTAAAAATTACTCGATTAATCGATTATCAAAATAGTTGGCGATTAATTTAATAGTTTACAACTAATCGATTAATTGTTGCAGCTCTATTCACGATATACTGAATTTTGATATCCCTACCAATCCAGTCCTAAATCGAAAATCCAGTCAGCAGCGTCTGAGAAATCACCTGGGAGGGACGAACAACCCAACAAATATGTGACCAATCCAAAGTCTCTTCTCCCGATTTCACCACGGGGCACGACAAAAGACAAACTTACGAGCAAAAATACAGAAAAACATCTCTTAGGCCTTTCTGCTTCAGCTGCCAGCCCACTGCTATGTGGCGACTGCAGATACACACACACACACACACACACACACACACCAACCAGTGAGTCACTGCTGAGGGGAGAAACCGAACGGGTTCCTTTTTCAGTTGATGAATAATGAAAAGGGCCCGGCGAAGACCCCCTCAGCCCTGTTTCTAAATTTAGCTCAACGAGAGAGAGAAAGAGAGAAAGAGAGAGAGAGAGAGAGAGAGAGAGAGAGAGAGAGAGAGAGAGAGAGAGAGAGAGAGAGAGAGAGAGAGAGAGAGAGAGAGAGAGAGAGAGAGAGAGAGAGAGAGAGAGAGAGAGAGAGAGAGAGAGAGAGAAGCTTCGGCGAGCTTCTGCCAACCGCTGATCCCAAAAAAGCCGTCTGGTTGGCTGGCTGGGTGTCCACATCCCATTATTTGATTCCACTCTCCTCTCACCCCGCTAAATCCTATCCTCTAATCGCCGAGCTGAGGGCAGTCGATGACCTAAACTCGCCGCTCACCGTCAACGTTTCCCCTCGCGGAGCGCGGGACCGACCGCCTGGCAGCGACCTGTCCCGCCTCCATTTCACTCGGTTTGTCGGTCATTCAATAGCCGCTTGTGATGCTTCTCAAATGCTCCGGGCGCTTCAGCACCGCCTGTGACGGCTGTGGGAGCCACCGCATCAAGATCTCATTCCGAAAATTACAGCCTGGAATTTATCAGTAAATATTTCCAAAACACACACGGGTTTTCCCCCTCTAAATCCCTGATGTGTTTCACTTTCATACAAACCATCGTACTGAGTATGTGTGATTTTTCTTTCCACTTATTTTGCAATGAAAGTCCTCATTTGGACTTGGACTGATGCCTCATTCACACACACATACACACACACACACACACACACACATCTACCAACCCTTATCTGTTGCCGTTTGATTGCAGCTTGAAGCACTCGGTTTGCCCTAAATCAAAATGCCCTCATGAGGATTAATAAAATGAAAATGAACTGAATTTTTGGGGGGCTGCCAGTGCTAGAGTAGCATAAAAAAAAAACATTTCTGGAAAGAGACAGCCAGCAATTTATTTGAACTTAAATTTTGGATTTGGTCTTGTTCTGGAAGAGTTTGACTTCAAATCAGGCTTTTAGAAGTTTCTCATTAAATACCCGTCTGTGTTACAAACGGTGCTTACAAACATTTCAAACGTTTACAGCCTCAAAATTCATACGACTCTTATCTAATTTCACCCTGTGTCACAATCTGAGGCAGTAGGCCTAAAACTCAAGTTAAAAGTTCTTGAAATCAGGGGAATTGTCTGCCAGCTCAATAAGATAAAATACTTTAAAATGTCCTGACACAAGCTCAGTAAGTCTTAATGCAAGATCAAATCACTTGCTGTGCTTGTCAGTTGTCTATCTACCGCACAGCAGAGGAGGTAGAAACTCTGGCGTTCAGGGCGAGTTCACACCAAGCATGTTTGAAGCTGTTTATTCTAACTCAGGAGCATTTCACACCTTCAATTCATTTGAATATCAAAATATTTGGACAAATTCAATGTATTCCCACTAGCTACCACTTGTCGACTTGCCCAGAAGAAACCGATCTGAGGTCGTCCGCGAGTCTTCGCAAATTTGTCGCCTACAGTGAGACTTTGGTATAACGCTGGGAGGTGTCAGCATGTTTGGAAAGCGTCTTTGACCAATCAGATTGCTTGGTTAGACGACTACCTGTTGTCTAATATGTCATTCTCTTGCTGCGTTGGTAATGATTGACTGATAGCAAGCTGCTTGCTGACTTGCAACATGTGCCTTCACCAACAGAGCATGCACGCAGACATTCAGAATTTCACACGCACATGTAGGCTACACACTAGGGTTAGAGCTAGCCTATATATCGGGCTGATATTGGCCTTTTATTCATTATCGATATTGGCCTGTCAATATCGTCCGCTGCTGATACGGAGGTTCCTCTCTGACCACAGCTACATAAAAAAAAAACCTGCAATGTAATTTTTTCTTTGCACATTTTATGTGCTTTGTAAATTATTACTAATTCTTCATTTAAAGGCAGTAATGTAACCCAGACTTTATCCTACCCCTGACTTGCTGGGTGGGTCACACTGCTAACCCTACCATTAAATTAGTGCCAGTTTCAGTGGAGAGTTTCAGTGTCACATGATGAGCTACATGCTGCTTCAAAGCCCTTTCCACTCCTGCGTCTTGTAATGTTGAAAAATGAAAATAGTCAAATTTGAAGATACTTGAACATCGGCACAAAATCGGCAGTTTCAATATGCAAATATTGGTATCGGTCTCCCAAAACCAATATCAGTCGAACCCTGGTACACACACACACACACACACACACACACACCCCCAGGTTTCACATACCAAGTCAAACAGTCAGGCCAGGCCCCAGCGCTCTAATGCAAACTGACAAAGCGTGCGGCAGAGTGCAAACACACAGGGAGGCAGGCAGCATAGCTGAACGGTGAGTCAGACAGCGACAGAGAGAAACCTTCATTCAGAGCGCTATATAAATTCCTCAAGTCGATTTATGAGGCTGCAACCTGCATTTCATAGCCGCTCAAGGTACGACAGTAAAACAACTCTCCCCCCCCCCCCACCACCACCACCACCACCATACACACCATACCCCTCCCCTCCTCTCCCCATCTCAGTGTAATCTCACAGGCATGAATGCTGTGTGAACAACATCACTGAAGCGTCCAAATAACATGGGAATTCATCATAAAAAAGACATATGCCCCAGTCTCTCTTTCTCTCTCTCTCTCTCTCTCTCTCTCTCTATATATCTCTCTCTCTCTCTCTCTCCCCCTCTCCCTCCCTCCCAGTGACGGCATGGTATCTGGCAGATAACATTCCATTCACCTGACAAAATGCATTCGGTGCGTCACCGCAAGGGCGGATAGACAATATGGCCGGCTGAAGAATTTAAAAAGGCACCCCAGGGAAGAAGTGCTGCCTCGACTGCTGCCTTTTGTGTGAAAGCCTCCTAACTTTAAATTTTGCCTTCCTTCCTTCCTTTCTTTCTTTCTTTCTTTCTTTTCTTGCTTTTACTTGACATGAAAGTCTACACGACTCTTCGTGGGCTGAGTGAGTTTCATGAGAAAAGCCTTTGCATAAAAAAAAAGGGTTTGAGAAGCAAAAAACGCAGGTCATCTCCCATTAGAAATGAATGCATCACTATGGGAAGTGAATTCAAAGATGACTGGTCCTTGAGTTACTATGCTAATGCTAATGCTCTCTCCTCCGCTATCTTACATGATAATTATTGAGTCACAGAAATAATATCACTGTGGCTTTGACCCTTGATTCATAACGATCGCTTTATTTACAACTCACTTCACTAATTGTACTCATTCTAAGCTAAATGCCAAACATGTAAATGTTTGTGAGGCTTTAGCAGGCAGAGGCGTTTTTGCTGACACGCTCATCCAGTGCAAACAGCAGAAGAAGACGTCAACGCTCATGAATCACCTTAAATGCCAGCAGCCGAGTAATAAAGGTGTGAAAGGGAAAATAGTGCAGTGGTAACAAAACAGTTTTCCAAACAATAAATCATCCATGACAATAGACTTAAAGGGAAAATCCACCCTAAAACAATTTAACACCGCTAAAAATTTCTGGGCCCCTTTTGTTATTTGTTAGGTGATTTTTCTTCATATCGTCCATTTTGTTGTTCTTTGAGTGTATTTTTCTTTTTCCTGTGGATATCTGGCCAAACTTAGACAATGTGCCATCACATCCAGATATTTCCAGCTCCACTACAATGGAGTTTGATAGCAGAACATTTTTCAGGATCTAAAACATCAGCGGTAAACGTCAGGTTTTGGTGTCAGTCCCTCAGAATCAAAGAGCGAGGGATTCTTCTTTCTAGAGCCGCCATTTTGTACCGAGAGACGTTCAACAGTCATACAGGGAGAAATCCATCGTAGAAGAGGAGAGAGACCAATTTCTCCACCCACAGGAGCAGGAGAGAGAGACCAGAATGCAATGCAGCTACAAGACATGTTGTGTTATGAGTAAGGGGCACAGCCGCAATCACAGACATGCCCCAGTGACCACAAACTATTTGGCCAGCTACATGTGTGCGCCCACACACCCACTCTTGACTGAAAGCAGCAACTTCACATCCGTTCTGTGGGGTTTGTTAAAATAATTCAGGGAAACATGGGAAATCACAACTCACATCTCAACTGAAACAGAAGTAGATGAGGCAGGTTGAAGGAAAGTGGGTACACCAATCAAATTACTTGGCTGAGACTACCAGTTGAATAACATGCTACTACACTATAGTGCAGTGGTTCTCAACGTGGGGGCCGAGGACCAGCAGGGGTCCTTGAGGGGGTTCCAGGGGGTCCCCAGCAAACTGATGAATTGTTAAACTTCACCATTATTTCATTTACAAGAAGTTAACACAATTAGAATGTAGAAGAATGACTGTTTTGATCATAGCTTCTCTGTTATCTCTCTACCTACAATACAGATAGTCATGGAATTCTGGACAAAATCCTATCTGACAATAAAAATATTCTCAGATTTGAGTCCGGGAGACAAAATCTCATCAAATGGGGGCTCCGTGGTTCTAATGTGGACTAAATTACGGGTCCTTGATATGAAAAAGGTTGAGAATCACTGCTATAGTGTACTATACTATTACAGTATTTAACACATTGTAAATACTGTGTAGCAAGTGGTACACAAACTGTATATTTGGCCATGGGCGATGTTGGAAACTCGTATCAAACCCCTTTCACCTTCTGGGCGTCCTTCCTACCCGACCTGCCACATTCATCATATTGCCAGCTAGCAGCTGACATTTATCACAGATGCTTCTGCAGCACAAAACATCACAAATACAGCTCCAATAACGCAGCCCATCACTGCTGGTAACCACAGTACTGAATGGACTGGACTGAAGCTAGACCTTAGGTTGTCAACTGTACGATTTCAGTTTTTTAAAATTAAATGTGCAGGCCTACTTGGAAATAAATATTCTTATCTGAATTACTGAAAGGCTTCCTTTATGGAGAGGAGAGGTTTTCGCTGGACAGCAGTGATGCACCGTATCCCCTCTGGCTGTATACTGTGGGTAAACACATCTTCCTCTGTTTTTTGTTGATTTATGTTGAGTACAACATCCAAACAGGTCAGTTCCTCAGGAGGCACGTGTCGGTTTAAATGTTTTTTTTCACAAAGAAGGCACGGAAGTGTTGGGTTTTGTAATATCATAGGAAATGCCCACAAAAATGTTTATATGAGTGGCTTAGTCCTCGTGGTTAGTTGAAGAAGCCACCACGTGAGTTAATTTGGTGGCCTGTGGTCGTGCCGGGAATCACCTACTGTAGGTGTGAAGAAGTGTGGAACAGTATGAACGTGAATCGGGGCGGAGCTGAAGCGGAGCCTGGATGAACTGAGGTTAAAAACATCATCCAGACTTCCTCACGCCTGCATCTGCTACCAAACTGCTGAGGTATACTGAGGATGTGTAATTTCAGGGTATATGGAGGAATCCTGAAGTTAAATTCAACACCTTTTAAGACCTTTTCAATATATTTTAAGACCTCAACGCCACTTTGAGCTGTAACCGGTTACATCAGTGACACACCTTTAACTTATATTTACTATACATTGATTTTGAGATTGCAAAACTAAACAGTCTTAGTTTGCGATAACTTCTATGGAGCACTGTATCAATACAACAGAATTCAGATAGGCCGGGAGGGAACAAAGCTCAAGAGAATAAATTGAGTGACTAACCCAAAGGCAAGGTTTATTAAAAGTAATAACTGTAACACGCTCACACACACACACAAACACAACGTGGTCATTAACAAAAATCTCTGTGGTCTTTGCATGCTTTGCTCTCTTTCCCATTCACTTTCCATAGTACTTTCTACTTAGTGACAGCCGACACAGAAGAATCCCAAATTCGCCCGGAGCACAAGAAAGCGTCTCTTAACTTCCGGGTTATGCAATACTGTTTGTTGTAGTTGTGAGGAGCAAAATAAATAAATTCACGCAAACTTTTAGCACACAAACTCTTTGGAGAAATAGGTTATTCACATTGAAAAAAATAGCTACAAAATTTAACACCTCATAAAATGGCGATTAAGACTTTAATACTTTTTAAGGCCCATATCGCTAAATTGATTTATTACCTTTTAATACTTTTTAAGACCCCGCGGACACCCTGAATTTGTGGCCCGTCCATGTGTCTTGTTTGGGATGCCTGCGTTACGTTTCCACACAATAACAACAAATATTGTGTCAAAACGTGCTGTTGTTGTGTTGAAAAGTTATAACTTAAAACTTATAGAAAACACAAAACCGTGACTAGCTTACAGTTCCACCAAGGCGCCACCAAGTATTCAGCCACACTCGGCAAACACAGAAGAAGGAAAACCTTATAGCCTTCATCCAAAACTTGACACATCCATTTTAAGAGTGTATATTATAGCTTCAGTTTGGAGAAAACGATTGTGGCGTGAGTCTGTCTTGATACCATCATGGGCTGCAACATATAAATCTATGTATGAGAGAGACAGGGTTGGTTATGCATTAAAAACATGCTGCAGCAGTGAGGCAGCCAGCCTCCTTCCACATCCTAGTTAAAAGTTTGCAGGGCCTCATGCTGCACTTTGACCCCGTGCACCTTGGCAGGCGGTGAAAGGGATTTCAAATGAATCGAGCCTTTGCTCGGCCGGCCTCCGCGCCGCTCTGCCGTTCACGTCGTGTGTTTCAGGAATGTGTTTTTTTTTTAAGGACTTTGTTTGGGGAACGCTCTCGTCCTTCCTGCCGCCTCTTCGTGCGACGAAACCGCCGGCGTTTCACGAAAAGGAGAAAGTCTTCATTCCACCTGCCATCCTTCAGACTGGGAATACAATGAAGACTGTGTGTTGGGGTGTGTGTGTGTGTGTGTGTGCGTGTGTGTGTGTGTGCATGCGTGTGTATTTTCACCAAGAGCCTAAATGGGGCGAGGCCTAATACCATAGTATTACTGTGTGTGTGTGTGTGTGTGTGTGTGTGTGTGTGTGTGTGTGTGTGTGTGTGTATCCTTTTACTCCAAGAACATAAATGACACCACTACTACTACCACACCAATTGACCTTCCCCCTCAAGTCTGTGTGTGTGTGTGTGTATATATAAATATATGTATATGCATTTTACCTGTCTCTCCTTAACTGTCTCCTCAGCACATTTCTCTCGCATTTCTCTCTTATACATGATCATCCTATGGTCTGGTGTTGTCACGGTAACGGAAATTCCTGCACTACGTCAATATACTGCTGCTAAAGATTTAATTCAATATTGAACTTTTATAAATGTTCACGCAAAAACGAAAGCTCTGTCATTATCTACTCACACTCATGTCAGTTTAAACACTGATGAAGTTTGCATGTCAACACAACACACAAAACAAGATAGGCTTTTTTTTATCTAGGCGAGTAATATTTTGACTCCATGTGTCGATATTGTGGTGGGTATACGAAAACGTAAAAACACAAATATTATTTTTACAATAAATATATGTATAATACAGGCTATTTTCCCGTCCCGTACATTCGTGAGGATACAGTTGACTAGAGCTGCAACGATCGATCGATTAATCGATTAGTTGTAACTATTAAATTAAACACCAACTATTTTGATAATCGTTTAGTCAGTTTGAGTAATTTTTTTAAGAAAAATTAGTCAAAATTCTCTGATTCCAGCTTCTTAAATGTGAATATTTTCTGGTTTCTTTACTCCTCTAAGACAGTAAACTGAATATCTTTGGGTTGTGGACAAAACAACGAAACACTGATCGACATTTTTCACCATTTTCTGACATTTTATAGACCAAACAACTAATCGATTAATCGAGAAAATAATCGACAGATCAATCGACAATGAAAATAATCGTTAGTTGCAGCCCTACAGTCGACATGTGATGACACCAGTATCGACAGAGGGACAGTCTGGCTCTTGACGATGGACTGCAGCAGTCTGAGCAAAAACTTAACCGAGTCACACAGCTGAAAACATTCAACAGCGTCAAACAGTCCACCAACATCCTGAATTCGATCCCAGTCCACCTGAACTGGTTGACAAAACTGGTGGAAACAGGAGCAAAATATGGAACTTTTTCGCTAAGAGAGCCGATGAAGAAAAACACTACTACAAAGCAACTTCAGAAAAAGTCAAGAAAGTCAAGAAACTTAGGAAAGTGTCTCAGTGGGCGATGCCTGATGGTTGTTCTTGTGCTGTGGCATCAAGAGCAGTATCACATTTTTAGATTTGATTAATTTTTTCAAGATTTTGGTATCATAACCACACCACTATGTTCACAGGGTATAATGGCCCTGACCTTTGCACTCCTTACTACTCGTTGCTTGTAGTGTTGGTGATCTAGGAATTCAAGCTTATTCTACTGTTGCATTCATTGTCCCTCTGGATCAGAGCATCAGCTAAATACCTCAAACGTAAATGCAGAATATAAGATGAAATAAGCCTAATACACAAAAAAAAAAAAAAATCTCCAAATGCCAAGCCTTGTGTCCTCACACACACCAAAGCATGATGGAGAACAGAAAGAAAGAAAAAAATCGCTCCTAAGCCTCAAGAATTCCAGACATAAGCCATTAAAGGGATTTTGTGTCAAAGTCCGAGGGGTCTTAACTGGTAAAGGCGCAAAACGAGTCTCTGTGAAAATCTAACCCTCCCTCCCTCCCTCCCCTCCCCTCCCACCCTCCACGGTGTGTTTTTGTACAAGCGGGACTCTGTCATGTAGCCTGGTCCCTCTAAGAGCCGCATGCTTGGCACCCTAAGCCTATTACACTGGTGGATTTCCATGAGAGAGAGGGGGGGAAAGGTAACTCACACCTCCAGCACTAATTTCTCATTACAGGAATGTAAATGAACGGCATGTTCCCCGGGAGAACCACCGCAAAGCAGAAAATAGCTCTGCGTTTGTTTTTCTAGTTCCATTTTCCATCTGCACTCATAAAAAAGGATGTGTCACTTCTCACTTATTAGTTTTATAGTTTGGGACCAGCACATATTAGTGTTACTTTTCAAAAAAAAAAACTACTTTTAACTATGTTAAAGCAGAGGTATCCTAACAACAGAGGTGTGACTAAGTCAACTTTGCTCGAGTCCAAAGTCAAGTCTCAAGTCTTGATGCACAAGTCTCAATTAAAGTCCCAAGTCTAAATGTAGATTACCAAGTCAAGTCCATGTCATTAATGTCAAGTCTCAAGTCTAAATGTAGAACAGCAAGTCAAGTCAGAACAAATCAAGAGTCCAGTATCAATTTAATATCTTAAAGAAAATTAAATATCTAGGACTTTTCAATGCAATATGGTTTTAATAGGATAAAAACTTCAATAACTCCAACTTCAATAAATTCAATCATTCCATACAAATTCAGAAAACAGAATTTAAATTCAGTCGTCTGCTGGAACAAATCTCATCACTTTCAATCTGAGTCATTTACACAAACACAAGATCTCAAGTCAAGACTTTAGAAACCTTTTCAAGTCATCAAAGTACAAGTCAAAGTCGAGTCCCAAGTCGCCAGAACCCAAGTCAAGTCAAGTCTCAAGTCTTCTCTTCATGCATCAAGTCAAGTCTCAAGCAATTAAATCTGTGACTCGAGTCCAAGTCATGTGACTCGAGTCCAAGTCATGTGACTCGAGTCCCCACCTCTGACTAACAACAAACTTGCCCGAGATCTGTCCGTACCAACCTGCCAAATCTAATTTCCATAGCAAGCAAACCGTGACGTTTAGGCTGTGATTTGATTTACAGTAAGATTACCACTCACACTAGACAGACAGGATGATACACTCCTTAAAAAAAAGGATGTGGGGGGGGTCATCCGGGGGGGTTCAGGGGTCTAATGGTACGTTCACATAACGAGCTACAAAACGGTCTGACATACCTAGCTACACTGTCGCCAACAGAGCAGAAAAGTATTGCCCTCTTGTTAATCTTTGTTGTCAATTGAAATAACTCATCAAGTAAATAACAATAAAGTGAATATACCCTATGCTACTTGCCCTCTACTCTTGATTGGTTCTCGCTTCACCGCGTCATCAGAGCGTGGAAAAAAAACAAAACGTTGAAGCCGGCTGAACTTCGGTTTGTAGCTTCTCTCTACTTTGAACTATGTAATAAAGGCAAAAACGCCCCAAAAAAAAAGCAATCACAAGTCTCTAGTGTGTCATTTTGAGTTGCTATTAGCCCCCGAGAAGTGTTGCTCTGAAAACTTAAAAACACACGGGGTCACGAACTAGACCCGAGGACGCGTTGGGATACGAGCCGAGAGAGAGAGAGAGAGAGAGAGAGAGACGTGGAGAGAGAGAGAGACTCACCAACTCAAGGTCGACGATCCAATTCCCGATCATGCAAATTAAGAAACATCGCTGCGTTGAAAATAACTCCCCGTCTTCATTCCCCATTCAGTCTAAATCCTCCTACAAAGGAAAGCGTCTCAGAGGGGAATATATATATCGCTCCGGTTCTCGTTCACGTTTATTTTTATCATTCTAATGTGAACACGCGCGCTTTCTTTCTTTGGCTCAAAACTTTGGGTTGGGGGGCCTTATGTGGGGTCCCGTTGGTATGAAAATGGGGTCCCTGAACAGATTTAAACGATTACAATCACATGTCATTGTGCCAATAAGACGTCATATATGAACAGAGCATAATCTGTGATCTGTACAACGCGAATAGACAATTTTCGGGCAGGAATTTCCACACAAAAAAAAAAAAAAAAGTTTTGGGAACTCTGTTGTGAAGCAATAACTTATTTATCATTTATTGTATCTGGACGTGTTCAATTTCCACTCAAGGGGATTCTCAAACTTTCATCCAAACTAATCCTTTTCCAAAGAATGAAGGGCTCGTTTCTGATGCAAATAAGAAACACAGCGGTTAGGAAAATAACATAATTTCTGGAGGGAGTTAACCGCCCCCAGTTCTCACTCACATTTCAACTCATCGCCATTCTTTATCATTCCCATCATGTGCGATCTGTTAACCTGTAACTTGACTCATATCTATGGTTTAAAACAGACTCATAGGCAAGCCGTGAGATAACCAAAACTACACCACGTCTCATATTCCACCTGATATTTCTCCCTTGAAAAAAATGGAAATGCACTGACTTGCCAGCATCAGATAGGAGCGAGCGGACAGTGATGCTGAGGAAAAAAGGGGAACTTGAGAGTTTTATGGATCTAATTAGGAGGGATGGAAGTGGTGTGTTGTTGTGTGTTGTGTGTATTGTGGTTGTGTACGTGTGAGACGTCCTCGTTCAGCATCATTATCACTCTTATCACAGGCCTTTATATGCCCAGAGATGGTGATTAGTTGGTGTTGGTGTTGGGGTAAAGGTAACATTCAACAACATCATCTAAGACAGGGGGGGAAGATGTCATCCACCTGCCCTCAAAATGAGAGTTTACCCACCTGTCCAGGCTGAAATACATATTTAAGACCTAAATTCACAGTACACATCCTTAAGTCGTATCAAACTTACCTCATTTATATGGATTTAGGGTCTTTTAAGGGAAAAAAGCACACAAATTTGCACATTTTCACGAGTGTTTGAGGGATTTTTGTTTATATTGGTGGCTTATTTGCCTTGATCACCAACTGGATAAGAGAGTTTGCCCTCTTTTTTTAATTAGCACAACATCAATGGTGATGTGTGCACAATAATATGTATATTCTACTGAATTTGCAGGGTGATATGTACAGTTACTGTCTGTATATAGTGACATGCATCCTTACTGTATATATGTAGAATCTAATTAATGTTTTTCTGAGAGTATAGTTGATTTTTTTTACTTTATATTTGTGGTAGCTGCTTCATGATCAGCATATCACCAGGTTAAGGTCATAGGTCATCCACCTTTTCACACACACTCACACACACACACACACACACAGAGGGAACCTACCTGTCTCTGGGGTCAATCCAGCTCGTGGCCTGGTTGATGTGGTCAATGTAATAGACTTTCCCATCAAAGTCTCTGGCTTCCTCCCAACCTTCAGGTAGTGGCAACTCCTTCCTCGGCATGTCAGGCGAGTCTCCATGTAAATTAATCCCTCTCTGCTCAAAATCCTATCGAAGGGAAACCGTCGCTTTTCTCCGTCATCATCATCGGCAAATTTATTCCCAAAATTCCCGGCCTGGCGCGGTCTGGATTAAGCCATAATAATCCACACAATCCATAATAATCCACAAATTCACAATGGGTCAAATGTCAAGGGGGAAACTGTTAAAAAAAAAGGTTCTTCTGTCTGAGAAAATACTTTCAGCAGGTTGCACTTGCACACCAATTCATTCCAAAATGAGCAGCGAGTCATCCATAACAAAATAAAACTGTGCTAAAACAAAATTTTGTAACTAACTTCACTTCTTTTTTTGCAATTATGTGCACATGCTTTGCAACTTTTTTCAAAATGGATGGAAAACTTTTATGTTGGCTGGTGACAACTTTTCAAGTAACTTCAGTTATCCACGGTCCACAAAACACGAATGCTGCTGCTTGGTTTGCTGGTTTTCTGTTCAACGTAAACAGAAAGGCAGGCTCACCTCGAAGCATCCAATCCTCCGAAACAACAGAAGGAAAAGCATTGAGGAGTAATTGTGCAGCAACGTTTCACAACACGGCACCCAAAATATTTCTAAAATCTTTTAAAATCCCCAAACCGGGCTCGTTTCTTCTTGTTGCCTACAGGCCACCATGTTTAGCAGCAGTAACCGATGCTAGCCGCCAGCAGCAGGGTAGCAAACAGTCTGAACGCCGCTGGGATGAAATAGTAGTGAGCGATTCCACAGCCGTTAAAATCCGGTAAATCCGTGCGGAATTTATCCGTTATTTCGTTAAATTATCCGTTTTCACCATGGAAGGAGGGAAGCAGCAGCGGCGGTAAAGTCTCTCCTCAGTCCCGAACACTTCGGCCGGTCGACTGTTGTCAAGCCAGACAGAATACAAACTTTGACTTCCTTCGAAAAATTTCAAAATAAAATCCCTATTGACAAAGGTCAAGCTAGCCAGAAAAATAGGACTTCCGGTTACAATTTCCAAAATAAAAAATATATTGCAAGGATTTTGGTAAGAAATGCAGTGTCAAGCAAGGCAGAATTATTTTTATTTATTTATTCGTTCATTCATTCATTCATTCATTCAAAATAAAAGCCTAATTGACAAACACTTGTTGCAGCATTTTGGAGTGATACAAAGCCACAGAATTAAAATTTTAAAAAGAGTACATTTAAGGAGGAATCTGTAGTAAATGACTTTTTTTTTTCCAATATATCCATTTCACAGCATATAATATATATACCTGTATGGGCTTATGCAAGATGCAACATAACGCACTGTATTTAGGACTACCAAAACATCACAAAGACTCAAACACAAAACTTATACCAGACAACTTGGCAGGATGTCTACTAGCCTGTAAAAGTCTATTTTAACCCATAGCTGAGGCACAATTATTATTGCCAAAGGCTGTACAATAGCAGTCCTGTTAAATCACTTCTCAAAACTTTACTTTTCTCTAATCTTTGGTATTCACTGATTTTATCCTTGTTTCCCTGTTTATTTTTTATTTAATTTATTCCATTTGTTTTAACCCTTTCACTGGACCCATTTTCTACTGTTTACCTCATCTCTTTGATCTGATCTATGTTATTAGTTGTTTTTCTTGTTTGCAAAGCACTGTGTAACTTTGTTTTGAAAAGTGCTTCATACATTAAGTTTTGGGTTTTTTTTACCCCAAACCATGGACTATTTCAAACTTTTGAATGTGAAATGATTATAATACTCCCACTGAGATCCAAAATCTCCTTTTGAAGTTGGACCAGGCCAAGGAAGCAGCATCAAGACAAACACAGATGTTGCAGACAGACAACATACAACAATCACACCATATAAATGAGATGGGAAAGAAAAACATAATGGCAAAACTTAAACATAGCATGGGTCAAAAAACAGTATATGACAGAAAATCATATAGTAATACCGAGGGGGGTCTTACAAAAATACCATAAAGCAGGATAAGGGCATTATAAACTCACTATTGAGTATCACAGACAAGCTGTATGTTCCTATAGGAACTTTATGGGGATATTATAGTGAATTCCCACTGGGGACAGGCTCCACATGATGTGAAGCTCTGCGTTTGTCCAGAAAACAAACTGTCAGGTCCACAGCGCCCTCCTGAGGTCAGAGTCTCATGCTGCTGCATGTCTGAATTGTTTTCCATGATCATATTTCCTCTTGCTGGGTAAACATGTCATGAGGGCGATGGAGGCTGATCTGAGGTCAGTTGTATTGGTTTTGTAATATGAGTTATACCTCAGGTGCCACTGGTCTAATTCTGATGAAACTTGAAACTTGATGATGCATCCCGTCACTGTGTTCTGGCATTTAATTAAATGACACTGATTGGCCTGATGGGGGCGCTGTAATTAAAGGTTAAAATTTGAGCGGCAACATCAAAAGTCCCATTGACATCAAATTTGCTATACAGCTATTCTTACAAATGACACTGACTGGCCTAATGAGGGCGCCGTCATTAAAAGGCAATTTGTTTTAAAACTCAGATGTGATATCGGAGACATCGCTAATTTGATTTTGATGAAACTTTAAATGATGCATCTTGGCACCGCGGTCTGGTGTTTAGAAAAAAACAGATTGGCCTAATGAGGGCGCTATAATGTCAAAATTTTAAACTCAAATGTAATATCTCACACTCTACTGGACGGATTTTTACAAAACTTGGAGGGACGATGCATTTCATCACTGGATCTGGTGTTCAAAAAACATCTTAATTAAAGGTCTAACTTTGAAAGGCCGTAACAGTTTGATTTTGCTGAACCTTGGAGGGACGATGCGTCTCGTTGCTGATTGGCTGCAGGACTGCTCGCATCACTGGTGGTGGGGGATGACGTTCACTGTTGCCTTTCTTCTACCTACATGCCTTCAACTCAACTGATCTACTTTTTTGTTGTTGTGGTTTTCATTTTTGCTTCCTATTTCTCAGTCTGTGTGCTTTCACAAACAGAAGCTACAAGGATGTGAAGAAATCAGACGTCAGCTTTAAAAGAGTTTTTTTTTTTTTTTTCCTCCGATCTTTTCAGAAAGCTTCCTCTCTCTCCAGATAAAGGGCTGCAGTTCAAACCAGGCTCAGCATCTGTTTCAAAGAGAGAGAGACTCATAACTCAAGGTCTCATTTCTAATGCAAATAGAAACAGTGTCGTCTGTGTCAAAAGTAAGGACAGCAGCTGTGAGGAGAACATCCTCATCATCGGTCTGACTTGGTCTGATTCCCATGACTGATCTGTTAATCCATAACTTGAATGAAATTTTGTTTGGCGTGTCGAACTAAAAAAAGCTCCACCAAATGCATTTCACCTCATTTCAACTCCAGTCACTTCGTCCTGGCCTGCTTGTTTGGCCAAGAGGAACCGCGGCAGCCCGACGGCGGGCGAGGTGCTCCTGCTGCCTTCCAGTGCTGTCGGAAATATCACAATTAGCCTACGGAAAAAAAAGGAGACCCTATTGAAAAAAAGTGGTAAACAGACATTTGCCGACATTTAGGGGGCGCAGAGTAGGCCTATATCAGCTAATTATCTACTTAGCAGCTAAAAAAAACTATGGTAAAATATGTATGATTGTATTATATGTTATTGTTAGGCATTGCAAATGATTAGGCTATTTTTGTGTGATTCTATTTTCACTCTTTCTTTAACATTTTGGGTTGTAATACTTTAATGAAAACATCAGTCACACGCCCGATGCTTCTTTCTGCCGGTGCAGCAAACTCCTCACAGAAAGGCACCAAAAAGAGCCAAAACCAAGACCAACAACACCTGAACGCGTGACAGGTTGTAGGTTATGTAAGACTCCCGAACCTGTGAGTAGGAGTTTCCCAGCAAACATTTTGATGTTTTGATCGCACTGTTTTGTGAAATGAGAACCTAAATATCTTTCTGATATCAGTTCAAAACAGTTTCCAAAGCTGTGGTAACACTTTACGATAAAGGTACATTAATTAAGGGTTAAGTAATGCTTAATAAACATTAACTAACCCTTAATTAACAGTTAACTAATGTGTCTGGTAATAATTTACTAATGGTGTTCATGTTAACTAAGGTATTAATTTATACATTATTTAATAGTTTATTTATTTATTTATTTAAAAGGATCCCCATTAGCTGATGCCCATGGCACCAGCTAGTCTTCCTGGGGTCCGAATCCACTACATCATATTCATCATATACACATACAACATCACATTTGTGTTATGTTATGTTCATCACATGTGCACCTCTAATTGTGCTACATTAAGAAAGTGGTCATTCAGATTTTCTCAAACATTCATTCCGATGTACATTCATTTCTGACTCTGCTTACCCAATGAGTAGAAGGTGGAGTAAGGACCAATTAGTCTCAGAATTAGTCTCATGAATTAGTCTTATGAATTAGTCTCATGGGCCATCACCAGGGAACAGAACAAGACGCTATACATGACCAACACTGGACTATCGATCAGCTGCTTAAGTAACGCATTCTTAAATGGTAGGCTATTTAAATGAGGACTTGCTATTAGATTGACGTATATAAAGGGGGCAGCTATTCCAATGATTGATGGCACGATAAACGACTGTCTTTTTTAAGGTTTTGGGCAAGGTAACATGATTTGGCCATCACCTGCTGTTCTAGTGAAATGACTGTGAAAGTCACTATGTTTGATAATTTGACTGTAAGAACTCGGATTTAGTGGAATAAATGCTATTGCTGAAGAATGTGGCTGTGCTTAAGGCAAGCCTTTTCTCTACTGGTAACATGAGAGTTTACAATGCATGCTGTCTGTGTTCGTTCTTATGGGGCAATGTAAGAGACTAGTCTAGCAGCTCTACATACATACATACATACATACATACATACATACATACATACATACATACATACATACATACATACATACATACATCTAGCACCTCTGTTCTGGGCAATTTGTAGTTTCCTCAATACACTTTTTGATGCAGATGACCATACAGGTGAA